>NC_064646.1:437188615-437491646 GCF_023864345.2 Schistocerca serialis cubense
AATGACATAATTACTCTTGTTATGTGCTTATGTGATCAATTGACGTTATCTGACATAACAGAAATCAGAGGATTTGACACCTCAGTCTGCATTCGTTTGAACAAAATTAAGCTTGTTTGTTTAAAAAAGAGACTAACAAGATAGACTAGGATGAGTTGACTTAATTCTTTATGTAAAGGACGATACCTGCTATTAGTAAATAGTTGATTAGTTTAACATACATAGTTAATTGTTTTGCTAACAACATTTCTTAAAACTCAGATTATGTATTTGCTTTTGCGAAGAAACGGTTAAGGATTTTGCCCAAAAATATGTCTATTTATTAATAGACACATTCATTTTAATTGCTTCTGTTGGTAGTTGTATTTTTTGTCTTTTTCCTGACATTTTCTTGAAATGTTAGATATTATTCATTTACGTCATGTGTGCTTTTTTTCTAAAGCTACGTTTTTGTGCCACTACTTACTCTTTGCAGCTACATTTTCATGTGGTGACAGCTATTAGTGGATATAATTCAGCTCCCTGTTAATTTACCACTCGGAAGTTTTTAACTATTGTTTCTTTCCTGTCTATTGGGGCATTTCTTCAATGATTAATTTCACAATGAAACTTTACACCATGATAACATTTCTGACTAATCGTTGCCCACTGACAGTGCGTTCTGATATACTGATTGTTGCTGCTTTGAGGGTGCGCTTGGCGTGGAAAACTAGCGGTACTGTACAAACGTTGTGTGTAAGGTGCTTCCTAAATGCGTTTTCGATATGATTATTTGTGCAGCATTCTGATGTTCGTAAAGTTTCAGTATGAAGACATTAATGCTGTATTGTGGCATGCAGGAGATTGCTAAAGCTGAATGTATTTAAAATGTTTGAAAGGAATAATGACTTTGATAATAAACCGTACAGCCTGTGATTTGTTAATGACTGTTCTCAGTCAAACCTGTCATTACCCGCTTCCTTAAAACAAAAACAAAAAAATCGTAAGTTTCTTGAAGTGGGGAGAGGCGGCATCATCGTTTGATATAGCGCACCAGCCGATCGTGATTTCGTAGGAAGGTAGATTAGAAAAAGGTAAAGCATCATTTACAGCATTTGTGTATTTAGAGAAAGCTTTTGGCTGTGTTGGCTGGAAAACACTCTTTGGAATTCTGAAGGCGGCAGGGAGAAAATACAGGAATGAAAGGTTATTTCCAATTTGCCCAGAAAATGTACTGCAATTAGATGAAGACTGTTAAAGCGCAGTAATTGTAAACAGAGTGATATGGGGTTGCATCACACCCCAAAGTAAAACGTGAGTAATGAAATGTAGTCAAATTAAATTATGTGATGCTATGGAAATTCGATTTAAAAAAAAATGGTGTCCGTCCCAGTAACTGAGTGGTCAGCGCGACAGAATGTGAATCCTAAGGGCCCGGGTTCGATTTCCGGCTGACTCGGAAATTTTCTCCGCGTCGCCGAAGTGGCGTTAAATCGAAAGACTTGCACCTGGCGAACGGTCTACCCGACGGGAGGCCCTAGTCACACGACATTTATTTTATTTAAAAGGTACAACGATCAAGAAGTAAGCGAAATCAAAGTGATATTTGGTAAGATAATTAAAGTTCAAGAAAAATAAATAAAAATATGAAGGTCTGCCGATGACATTGTACTGTAGCACGATCAGCGGCGGCAAAGGGCTTGGCAGAGAGGTTGGGCTGAATAAACAGTGTCTTGAAAATAAGTTATGAGATGAACGCCAACCAAAGTAAAACGTGAGTAATGAAATGTAGTCAAATTAAATTAAGTGATGCTGCGGAAATTCGATTTAAAAAAATGAGGCACTGAAGTTGCAGTTTTGGAAGAAAAATAACTGAAAATAGCTCAAGCTGAGAAGATAATTATTTATAAAATTTAGACTTGCAATGGCAAGAAGTTTTTTCTGGATAAGAGAAATATATTAAAATATAATATAAATTTAAGTACTAGGAAGTATGGAAGTATTTGTCTAAACTCAGTATGGCGTCAAGCTGATACGCAGTGCCCTTAAAAACCTTCCACCTCTGACGGATTTCAAGCAGTTATGTGCCATATTAGGGCAAATACGTTTTTAAAGGAAGTTTCTGCCTCATGTGGCTTCCATCAGTGAACCACTGCACGAGTTGTTTGTAAAGGCACCAAACGGAATTGAAGCAGTGTATCCCAAAGGCCATTTAACAAGTTAAAACAATGTTTTCTTGATGCTAAATGTCTTATGTCATAATTATAATCCGGACAAGATGCTCACAATTTCTGTGGATGCGTCAACTATGGCACACAAAACATTATGTCCCAGTCTCATCTGGGTTTTGAATGCTAGGTTGTGTTCGCTTCAAAATTCTGACAGTGGCACAAAAATATTACAGTCAGATCAAGAAGGAGGCCCTCGCAGTTATATTTGCAGTGAAGAAATTCCATTGTTATATTTACGGATATAAATTACTCGTCCTCACAGACCCCCAACCTTTCTGGTTAGCTTTAAGCCAAACAATTCAGGGTGAGCCAAAAGGACTTCACAACTTTTAAAATTTATTGAGATAACTTACAGAATCGGTAGATGTGTCACTTTGTAGCAAACAACTTCAAGTTTGGCTCACATAGTGTGTCATATACCTCATTCCGCCACCAGGGGCGCCTGTGTAGTGCACAGCTAAAATGGCTACTTTCACTGGTGTGGAGCGTGCTCGCTGTGTGGGGGTTTTATGAAACGAACTCTGCAACAACTTTTTGGCATTGATCGATGAAGATGACCAAGACGGAATGGTTTACTTCCAGCGAGATGGTGCATCACCTCATTTCCTCAGGGAAGCTTGAGGTTTCCTACCAAGTGACGTAGTGCAGTGGCTAGCACACTGGACTCACATTCGGAGGATGAATATTCAAACCCAAGTCCAGCCACCGTGATTTAGGTTTCCCATGATTTCCCTAAACCGCTTAAGGCAAATGCTTCCTTGGAAAGGGATCAGCCGCTTCTTTTTTAAACCATTCCCTAATCCGAGCTTGTGCTCCATCTCTAAGGATCTCATTGTCGATATGACGCTAAACGCTAACCTGCATCTCCTCCTCCTTTTCCTTCGCCTTGTGCTTCTCCTGCTCTTCAAGGTTTCCTTGATAATCGCTTTCCATGTTGGCGAATCGTCCATGAATGGCCACCTCGCTCCCCAGACTTCTTCTCTGGGATTTCACTAAATCCCATGTGTATTTTCCTCCCCTACCAAACAATTTAGCCGACCTGAAAAATCGAATCTACGCTGCCACTGCACAAGTTACGCCAGATTTGCTGCAACGAGTGTGGGAAGATATTGATTACCAGTGGGATGTTTGCCATATCACAAATACAAGTCACATGGAACCAAAATGACACTTGACACTTTTATGTGGAACTTGAGGCTATGTGCTACAAAACGACACATCTACCAATTCTGTAAGTTATGCCAACAAATTTCTCTGTCACTTCGAAGTTGTAAAGTCATTTTTGACTCACCCTGTACTGTCCCCCATGAACAGCTCAATGTATGCAGCGCTGGGCGCTACTTCTGTCTAATTACGGCTCTGAAATCGTAGTCAGGTTCACACCTCAAAACACGAATGCACATTTGCTTTCAAGTCTGACAACATGGCAAGACAAAAGTTCGACTCACCAGCTGATGTCTGTTTTTCAAAAGATATCAGTAGTCACGACGCTGCAGAAAATTTCCCAGTAAACTGCAGTTTAATTGCCAAACTTGTGCCTAAAGATCCTGTTTTATGCAAGATCAAACAGCATATTCAAACGGAGTGACCTACTGATAAGAAATTACTTAATCAGCCAGAGATTTAATCTTATTGTACAATGAGGCATGCACTTACAGTATACAAGGGTGTGATTCTGGTACATTCGGAAGCAGGCAAGAGATGAATGGTTGCTACTGCAGTGCTTAAATATAAGATACTGCAGATCCTACATTCATGCCACTGGGGCATAATTCGTACCAAATGTATAGCCAGATAACATTGCTATTGGAAAAATGTTGGCTAAGTGTCATTTATATCAAAAATGCCAAACAGTTCTGCCTTGGAAATATTTTCTGTGACAACAGGCATCAGAACCCCGGTCGCATCTGCATACTGAGTTTACAGGACCATTTCTCGAAGCCAATGGCTCATCGTCATCAATGCTTTTTACACACTTCAGTTTGTGATACAGATGTCATTGGTATCTTCCACAAAGACTACTGAGGTTTTGTCAAGGGTCTTCTCTGTTGGAGAATTGACGCGCGGGATTAGCCGAGCGGTCTGAGGCGCTACACTCATGGACTGTGCGGCTGGCCCCGGCGGAGGTTCGAGTCCTCCCTCGGGCATGGCTCTGTATATTTGTCCTTAGGATAATTTAGGTTAAGTAGTGTGTAAGCTTAGGAACTGATGACCTTAGCAGTTAAGTCCCGTAAGATTTCTCACACATTTTTTTTGTTGTTGTTGTTGTTGTTGGAGAATTGCCAATATCTATTGTCATTGACAATGGGACACAATTATGAAACCCATAGCGTTTCACACTTCAAGTCAGCACCGTTTCATCCTGAGGCCAACAGACTCACCGAACTCTCTTGTCACACACCACGATCCTTGTTCAACAGTACAACAAATACAATGCACTATTGATCTTCCTCTCTCGGTGTAGAGCCACTCCACACGATGGACAATCTCCAACTGAGAAACCACATGGAAAATAGGGTCCCACAGTAATATCAATTTTAAAGCCACTTGTGCATCCACAAGCCAAGCGTCAACAACAGTCAAAACATTTTTTTACAGGTTACAAACATGGGAAAAAGACATAGGTACCAGGAACAGTTCTAGAGCAGCTTGTTAATGTTGTGTTCGAAGGTAAACGTTCACATGGAGTCGGAGTGCGCCACAAAAATCAAATCAGTCCACGCTGTGCTGACACTCATATAAGCAGAACTCTAGGCTGTTTCCTTTTACAGAATGAGAAGACCTGTACGCGACTCGCCATCTTGGAGATCTTCCAATGCAGCCAGCAGTCGCTCCCACCAGCACCTCCAGCAGTGGGGCCCAACTGCAGCCAGGCAGCAATAAACCGATGCAGTAGACAATGCGTCTCACATATCAGACCATCCTATGAACGTCAGAATGGGAAATGCTTGACAGGTCATTTTTATTGTTATTTTCACACCTGATACAGGTAGGCCAGCAGCGGCATACTACGCCGCTCTTCGGCCACTTGTATGACTTATGATACAAAAGGATACGATTGCAGAACAGACATGGTGGATATACAAACGTAGACACACAAAATTAAAACACACGGAGCCGATCACGGGCGCAGCGTCCAAAATAAAAACGTTCAGAAACGTGGACACGCACAGAGAGATGACACACGCGAACTATGGAGCACAAACGATGAAACACTGGAACACTGGAACACGAACACGACAGCACACACGAACACTAGGCGATGATCTCCAGCGCGCGAAAGTTCACTATACGTGTACGAGTCCAGGGACATGCCAAAAAGGGGAATAGGTGGTGGAGGTGGAAGAGGGGAGGGTGTAGATGCCAGTGGCAGAGGAGATGGGATGGGGAGGAAAGAAGGTAGGGGGGTAGGGGAGGCCTGGGGTAGAGGTGGGAGGGAGGAGGGAGAGAAGGGAGAGAGGGTGCCCTTGGGAAAAAGAACACTGGGAGTTGATGGGGATTTTCAAAGTTGGTAGGAGGGGTAGATGGAGGGGAGGAGGGCATCATCAGGGAAACGAGTTGGTGGAAGCCACCTTGGGCGAGGGTATGGAGAGTGGAGAGATGGAGAGTAGGTGTGACGTGGGAATACAGGTGCGGCAGCAGACGGGGGTGGGAGAAGATGGGAGAGACAAGTGGGTGAGGGGGATCAAGTTTGCAGGAGCTGTAGAGAATCCATATCCATTCAAGGAAAAGGACTAGGTGCAGGAACGGGATGAGGGCATATAGGATCCACGAGGGGGATGGAAGGTGGATGCGATAGGCGAGGTGGAGTGCATGGCGTTCTAGGATTTGAAGGGATTTGTAAAAGGTAGGCGGGGTGGAGAGCCAGGTGGGATGAGCGTAGCAGATGATAGAGCAGATGAGGGATTTATAGATGTGGAGAATGGTGGAGGGGTAAAGACCCCATTTGCAGCCACAAAGGAGCTTGAGGAGATGGAGTCGGGAGTGCGCCTTGACTTGGATAGTCTGGAGATGGGGGGTCCAGGAGAGGCGACGGTCAAGGGCGACGCCAAGATACTTGAGGGTGGGAGTGAGGCTGATAGGACAGCCATAAATGGCGATATAGAAGTCGAGGAGACGGAAGGAAGGGGTGGTTTTGACTACAATGATCGCCTGGGTCTTGGAAGGATTGATCTTGAGCAACCACTGGTTACACCAAGCGGTGAAACGGTCAAGATGGGATTGGAGTAGGTGTTGGGATCGTTGCAGGGTGGGGGCGATGGCAAGGAAGGCGGTGTCATCAGCGTATTGGAGAAGGTGGACGGGGGGGGGGGGGGGGGGGGGGGAGGGAGGGTGAAGGCGGCGGCATGTCCGCCGTATACAGAAGGTATAGAAGAGGGGAGAGGACGGAACCTTGGGGCACACCGGCGGAGGGGTAGAAGGTGTAGGAATCCGTGTTATGGATGGGACATCCCCTCACCATATTTTTAAATGGGTTTTCCACAGCGTCACAGGTAAATGCAAGCGAGGGCAACATGTGAGCACCCACCAAATATGCAAGTCGGCAAGCAAGGAAGCAGGGCGCTAATGAAGCCAGCTTGCTTAATCAATGTTCCCTCCCACGGGAGGGATTCTGTTTACTTGGCTCAAGAGGTACACAGCAATGCAACGAGACGCCGCCATTACACAGGCGCAACCACACACCAGGCGCCTTCTCATTTCCGAGCAGATGGCGCCCTACGTCCACCAGCGCGTAAAATTTCTCCGTCAGTGGTGTATCCTTCCACCGAAGGGAGCGGTGTCAGCCGTGGACTATTTTGTTTCCTCCTAGTACGTGGATGGAACAGAAACTAAAGATGACATGCCACAGACACTCGTGCAGTTCCAGCATTGACTACAGTTGCTGCAGTTCCGCGAGTTCCAGCAGCACCATTGAGGAGACTTCAGTTTCGACATAGTAGTCACTATTTACAGAACAACAGGTACAAGTAACTACAAACGCCTATACACAGTGGAACCTCGCTTAACGAGCACCTTCTATAACGAGCAATTCGCATGACGTTCAAAACAGCTTGTAAAAAAATGACTCGCTTATTAAGCAATGTTTCGCATGAGTGACGATCATTTAGTATGACGTCACCAGCCGTTCGCACTCGACGGAAGAAACGTTAAACAATGTTAACACGTTTCATTGTCGGCAACGGCATTGAACCGTCTCTTTAGTACGTACTACAGTCTGGATTTAGCGCTCTTTCTGCACCATCTTAGTGCAGCTTGTGATCACACATTTTCTAAACTTGTGTTCACACAGTGTTTTTTGTGTGCAAATTTTAATAACCTTCGTATAAATGTCCCCAATGATAAAACTGCAAGAAGACCGCCATAAGAGAAAGAAAATGACAATAGAAATGAAACGTAAAATCATTCAAAACGCGACCATGGTGTGAGCGTTGCTGTTTAGCAAGCACATACGAGGGTAAGTCAATTATTACCCGCAATTTAGTTGTATTTTTGTTATTTTGGTAGTACTGTCGTTTTACGTTGATGACGCATGCTTTGTTTATTTGTTGTTATATCTTTGCAATTTTCAAGCTGCTAGGTTAGTTTCGCTATCGCTGCCGTGCTGTTGGCATGGCTGCTCCGCTGTCTATTTGCACCAAAGAAGAGCAAAGTTCAGTGATCCGTTTTTTTGTGGTCGTAAGGCGTACCAGGGGCCGAAATTCATCGAAGACTTTCGGTACAGTACGGGAACAGTGTCTTGCCACAACGGAGTGTCTACAAATGGATAGAAAAATTCCGAAATGGTCGCACAAGTGCTACGCACGATGAAGGAGCCGGACGACCGTTTCCCGCCACAAATGAAGAAACCATTGAGCGTTCACGTGCAATGGTTCTCTTAGGCAGACAATAAACCATTGACGAAGTGGCACATCGTCTGCAAATTAGTCACGATCTGCCTACGAAATCATCCACAACAGACTTGGGTTTCATAAAGTTTGTGCAAGGTGGGACCCAAAACAACTCACATAGTTGCATAAACAAACGCGCTTGGACATCTACAAAAAACATTTGGATCGCTATGGTAACGAAGCGGACAACTTCTTAGACAGAATCATTGCTGGTGACGAAACATGGACGCATCATTACGAACCAGAGAGTAGACGGCAGAGTATGGAATGGAAACATCCAAATTCGCCGTGCAAGAAAAAGTTCAAGACCCAACCGTCCACAGGAAAACTGATGCTTACGGTTTTTTGGGAAGCACAAGGTCAGTACTGGAACATTATGGGGAAAGGGGCATGACAATAAACAATGTACATTACAATGAGATGCTTACTGCCAGGCTAAAGCCTGCAATTCGAAGCAAACGCCGAGGATTCCTGTCAAAAGTTGTGTTGCTGCACGACAATGCCCGTCCGAAACTGCTGCCTACACTGCTGAAACGCTCCAGAAATTCAAATTTGAAGTACTGGATCATCCTCCATATAGGCCCGATCTTTCCCCTTCTTATCACTCGTTAGGTCCACTCAAACAAGCATTAAGGGGCCGTCGATTTGCCTCAGAAGAAGCAGTGAAAGAAGTGGTGCATTCCTGGCGCGCAGCTCAACCGAGAACCTTCTTTTATGTGGGCACCAGAAAGCTCGTACAACGATGGACCAAGTGTGTTGAAAGACAAGGAGACTATGTCGAAAAACTTTGTTCTCTAAAGTTTTCTATTTGATTACAATAAAATTTTAGAACTACTTTGCGGATAATAATTGACTTACACTCGTACAATCGGTCTACATCAACTATTTGCACTATACTCAAGAACAAGGATAAGGTTAAAGAGATAGAGCTTCAAAGGGAATGATAAGAGTACCGAAACAATGTTTTCGTGTTCTGGACGATATCGAAACGTTGTTCATTATATGAACAAATGAAAAGCAATTGCAAGGCGACACTGTTAACGAGAACATCATTTGTGAGGAGTCGAGAATGATTTTCGCCGACCTGGTTAAGAAGATGCCTCTATCAGCCGAAGAAATGTTTAAGGGAAACCATGGATTGTTCAAGAAGTTTAAGAGAGGAAATGGCATCCACAGCATTGCGAGGCGCAGCGAGGCAGCCAGTTCTGGCACATAGACAGCAGAGAACTTCATCAGCAACTCCAAGATGCTCGTAGATTCTGAGGGTTATCTGCCGCAACTGGCTTTTAATTGTGACGAGACGGGTCTATTTTGGAAAAGATGCTGAAGCGTATCTTTATAACAGCAGAGGAGGATGCATTGCCCGCTCACAAGCAAATGAAAGACAGTCTTACATTGCTATTCTGTGTCAGTGCAAGTGGCAATTTGAAAAGTAAACCGCTGCTTGTTTACCATTCAGAAACTCCCCGAGCCTTCAAGAAGTGTAAAGTCCAGAAGAGCAAGTTAAATGTGATTTGGAGGTCCGACAAAAAGGATTGGGTGACACGTGATGTTTCTTGTGATTGGATCAATGAAGTGTTTGGTCCTTCTGTGAAAGAAATATTTGCTTGAGATGAATCTACTACTCCATGTCTTGCATGTTATGGACAACACTCCTGTCCATTCTCCAGGCCTACAAGACCACCTTCTTCAAGAATTTCAATTCATCAAGACCAATTTCTGCCTCCGAGCACCAGTCTGTTACACCAGCCTATGGACCAGCAGATTATTCCTAACATTAAGAGGCTCTACACAAAAGCACTCTTCGAGGATTGCTTTGAGTTGACTGATGCTACCACTCTCTCAGAGATTTTTGTAAATATCACTTGAGCATCGTCGCCTGTATCAAGACGATCGAAAAGGTGTGGGAAGCTGTTACTAAAAGAACTCTCACTTCTGCTTGTCGAATGTGACTCTGAATCATTGTGAGTCAGTACCTGTGGATCTTGCAGTGAACGAGATTGTGTCTTTGGCCAAGAGCATGGGATTAGGAGCGGTTAACAGTTATATTGATGAGCTTGTGGAAGATCACAACCAAGAAATGACCACCGAAGAGTTTACGGAATTGCAGTGTATTTCACAGCAGGAAGTTGTGGAGAGGAGTTCTTCAGAGGGGAAGGAGGAGGCGGTAACAGCAAAGCAGCGATCTTTTGGCTCAATAAGAAAAATGCTGAAAGCATGGGAATTTGTTGCATTGTACATTGAAAATCATCACCCCAATAAAGCAGTGACTACCCCTGCTACAAATTTATTTGACAATAATGCTGTTGCATTTTTGCCAAGTGCTGAGGTGTTGGCAATGAATAATAAAGTACTTAGTACTGTATACATAATTTTCTTTGAATAAATGCCATGAATAACCTAGACCTTTTAGTACATTTTCTTCATGGTACAAATTATCGTTTTTTACATTATTTTTCATGGGATAAATTATTTCACTTAGTGATTGTTTCGCACTACAAATAAGATTTCGGAATGAATTATTCTCGCTATGTGAGGTTCCACTAAATATTTTCTGTCTTAGTGACTAAATCATATACTGCCAAAAACACAGCAAATTCATTTACATTTCATTGTATTAGTTATAATACATCTAGTATCACACATCAGTCTGCTACCAAAGTTAAGTGAAACTGTTTATCCCCACTATTAATAAATGGTACTGATTATTTCTTATTATGTTTGCATTTCTATTCTACACTCCTGGAAATGGAAAAAAGAACACATTGACACCAGTGTGTCAGACCCACCATACTTGCTCCGGACACTGCGAGAGGGCTGTACAAGCAATGATCACACGCACGGCACAGCGGACACACCAGGAACCGCGGTGTTGGCCGTCGAATGGCGCTAGCTGCGCAGCGTTTGTGCACCGCCGCCGTCAGTGTCAGCCAGTTTGCCGTGGCATACGGAGCTCCATCGCAGTCTTTAACACTGGTAGCATGCCGCGACAGCGTGGACGTGAACCGTATGTGCAGATGACGGACTTTGAGCGAGGGCGTATAGTGGGCATGCGGGAGGCCGGGTGGACGTACCGCCGAATTGCTCAACACGTGGGGCGTGAGGTCTCCACAGTACATCGATGTTGTCGCCAGTGGTCGGCGGAAGGTGCACGTGCCCGTCGACCTGGGACCGGACCGCAGCGACGCACGGATGCACGCCAAGACCGTAGGATCCTACGCAGTGCCGTAGGGGACCGCACCGCCACTTCCCAGCAAATTAGGGACACTGTTGCTCCTGGGGTATCGGCGAGGACCATTCGCAACCGTCTCCATGAAGCTGGGCTACGGTCCCGCACACCGTTAGGCCGTCTTGCGCTCACGCCCCAACATCGTGCAGCCCGCCTCCAGTGGTGTCGCGACAGGCGTGAATGGAGGGACGAATGGAGACGTGTCGTCTTCAGCGATGAGAGTCGCTTCTGCCTTGGTGCCAATGATGGTCGTATGCGTGTTTAGCGCCGTGCAGGTGAGCGCCACAATCAGGACCGCATACGACCGAGGCACACAGGGCCAACACCCGGCATCATGGTGTGGGGAGCGATCTCCTACACTGGCCGTACACCACTGGTGATCGGCGAGGGGACACTGAATAGTGCACGGTACATCCAAACCGTCATCGAACCCATCGTTCTTCCATTCCTAGACCGGCAAGGGAACTTGCTGTTCCAACAGGACAATGCACGTCCGCATGTATTCCGTGCCACCCAACGTGCTCTAGAAGGTGTAAGTCAACTACCCTGGCCAGCAAGATCTCCGGATCTGTCCCCCATTGAGCATGTTTGGGACTGGATGAAGCGTCGTCTCACGCGGTCTGCACGTCCAGCACGAACGCTGGTCCAACTGAGGCGCCAGGTGGAAATGGCATGGCAAGCCGTTCCACAGGACTACATCCAGCATCTCTACGATCGTCTCCATGGGAGAATAGCAGCCTGCATTGCTGCCAAAGGTGGATATACACTGTACTAGTGCCGACATTGTGCATGCTCTGTTGCCTGTGTCTATGTGCCTGTGGTTCTGTCAGTGTGATCATGTGATGTACCTGACCCCAGGAATGTGTCAATAAAGTTTCCCCTTCCTGGGACAATGAATTCACGGTGTTCTTATTTCAATTTCCAGGAGTGTATTACTGCACTGTCAAGCAAGTGTATACATAAATTTATTTGCTTGGATACTGCTACCTTAATTGGAACTATAGCAGAAATACACTTTCTGCTACTATGGGTGTTGAGCTAAAGTGAAAGTAACATTCAGTTACAACATCCCAACAAAATATAAATTTTGTTAAATTTTGTTTCAGCAGAATTACTGGGCTCATTTTTATTTACAATGTAAAGCAAACAGTGAACCATGGAATCTTGATGTGACTCTTCAAAATTAAAGTATTTTGAGCCACATTAGAACCAACTGTTTGTAATCGATATACTCTCCTGGAAATGGAAAAAAGAACACATTGACACCGGTGTGTCAGACCTACCATACTTGCTCCGGACACTGCGAGAGGGCTGTACAAGCAATGATCACACGCACGGCACAGCGGACACACCAGGAACCGCGGTGTTGGCCGTCGAATGGCGCTAGCTGCGCAGCATTTGTGCACCGCCGCCGTCAGTGTCAGCCAGTTTGCCGTGGCATACGGAGCTCCATCGCAGTCTTTAACACTGGTAGCACGCCGCGACAGCGTGGACGTGAACCGTATGTGCAGTTGACGGACTTTGAGCGAGGGCGTATAGTGGGCATGCAGGAGGCCGGGTGGACGTA
The DNA here is from genome assembly GCF_023864345.2 of Schistocerca serialis cubense. NCBI lineage: Eukaryota > Metazoa > Arthropoda > Insecta > Orthoptera > Acrididae > Schistocerca > Schistocerca serialis. The sequence goes on from NC_064646.1 coordinate 437,201,510, forward strand.
CCGCCGAATTGCTCAACACGTGGGGCGTGAGGTCTCCACAGTACATCGATGTTGTCGCCAGTGGTCGGCGGAAGGTGCACGTGCCCGTCGACCTGGGACCGGACCGCAGCGACGCACGGATGCACGCCAAGACCGTAGGATCCTACGCAGTGCCGTAGGGGACCGCACCGCCACTTCCCAGCAAATTAGGGACACTGTTGCTCCTGGGGTATCGGCGAGGACCATTCGCAACCGTCTCCATGAAGCTGGGCTACGGTCCCGCACACCGTTAGGCCGTCTTGCGCTCACGCCCCAACATCGTGCAGCCCGCCTCCAGTGGTGTCGCGACAGGCGTGAATGGAGGGACGAATGGAGACGTGTCGTCTTCAGCGATGAGAGTCGCTTCTGCCTTGGTGCCAATGATGGTCGTATGCGTGTTTGGCGCCGTGCAGGTGAGCGCCACAATCAGGACTGCATACGACCGAGGCACACAGGGCCAACACCCGGCATCATGGTGTGGGGAGCGATCTCCTACACTGGCCGTACACCACTGGTGATCGGCGAGGGGACACTGAATAGTGCTCGGTACATCCAAACCGTCATCGAACCCATCGTTCTACCATTCCTAGACCGGCAAGGGAACTTGCTGTTCCAACAGGACAATGCACGTCCGCATGTATCCCGTGCCACCCAACGTGCTCTAGAAGGTGTAAGTCAACTACCCTGGCCAGCAAGATCTCCGGATCTGTCCCCCATTGAGCATGTTTGGGACTGGATGAAGCGTCGTCTCACGCGGTCTGCACGTCCAGCACGAACGCTGGTCCAACTGAGGCGCCAGGTGGAAATGGCATGGCAAGCCGTTCCACAGGACTACATCCAGCATCTCTACGATCGTCTCCATGGGAGAATAGCAGCCTGCATTGCTGCCAAAGGTGGATATACACTGTACTAGTGCCGACATTGTGCATGCTCTGTTGCCTGTATCTATGTGCCTGTGGTTCTGTCAGTGTGATCATGTGATGTATCTGACCCCAGGAATGTGTCAATAAAGTTTCCCCTTCCTGGGACAATGAATTCACGGTGTTCTTATTTCAATTTCCAGGAGTGTATATTTCAGGAACAAATCAGTGTTGAGCACTGTAAATTGAAAAAAAAATGATTAACTAGTTGATTTCACTGTTGTGTTTCATTTGCCTGGCATTTGGAATAGAGGTGAGTCATTCAGGATCGGATGGCTCCTAAGAAACAGCTCACTAAATTCAACAAAAGGACTGAGGAACGACCTCTAAGAATCAGTCATTCACTGTTCACTTCAATTGTGGCTGGTCTCGTTCCCACAACGACTGTTCAACATTCCCTTTGGTTATTGCCAGTCCAGTTCTCAGAATGATAGTCCACATTTCACTGCAGCCAGCCTTGTTCCTTCTTCTAGTTACTCCATTCCTCATTTCCACCTCAGTCTCGTTCTTTTTCCGAGTTCTAGTTTTACCAGGTCTAGTTCAGTACTGAGATGCCATCATTTTTTTTTCACTGTGCTCATGTTTTCTCATTTTATTTCAAACTGTTCTCGAAATCTCGGTTTCTGGTTCTGTGTGTGCTGTATTCAGCGTCCATGACCAGTAATTAATAATTCTTTTATAATTATATACAGTAATTTACATAAAAATAAAGTTCTACATCATGCATACATTTTTTCGATCGACAAAAAGCGAAATCTGGTATCCCTGTGCCTATCGTTGAACAGTGGAACACATACATATCTCAAAGTAGGTTTTTCTTTATTTGTAGAGTTTTTAGGTTTCATCTGTTTGAATTTTAGTGGAAGAAAGTTTATATAAAACTTGCGATTTTCGCATTTCTTCCAAAAATAAAACGTGACATGTAGGAAAGCTCTTATTTTTCAAGTTGGGCTGTTTCCTTGTGCTTCAGTCAGTTTCGCATCATTCCACAAAAAAGGAGTTGTGATTTAGGCCCTGTGGGAAAAGGGCAAGAGGAGACTATCCATGTAAAATTGTAGAATGGTATAAAATCGATTTACTTTTTAATTCAAAAAATATTGATAAGAAATAGCTTTATAACGAAATACTTTTTCACTTTCAGATTAATTATTAAATATCATATTGTCACATTAACTTTCATAATACAACCTATAAATTTTCCGTTTATGTGTGAGGCAAATACGATGAGAAAGTCAAATATTCTCAAAAAGTTTTCTTGGATGAAGTCTCTTTTTTCCCCCTGGAACCTTATGAAGATTCTCAGACACTACCTGGGGTATACATACCTTCTGTTCCTCGTTTTTTTTTTATCTATTCCATCTGCTTGATGCCTGTCTCATCAGGATTTTTACAACTTTCAATTTAGTAACTATATATAGGACTCTGATGACATCTCCATTTCCTGTCATAGGAAAGAATCTGTCCTAAAGCTTGGCACTTAAATCAAACCTTTTTGAAGATACTCTCACTTTTGTTGGAAATTAACTGTTCAGACCCATTATTCATAATTTTTAAGTTTTTGCATTAACTAGATAATGTGGGTCATGCACTGTTACGGAATTTTATCATTCTTTTCTTGCAACGGAGTGCCGCAGGGTACTGGCGGTCACATTTCTCCAACCACTTCACACCTATACGGAATTCTGGCGTTAGCTATAACACAGGGCACTGATTACGTGCAGCACTATGTTTTCTTTCATTGTGGCTTCTTTAGCGATTTGTTTTATGGTTTTTAATATTATCCTGTGCACTATCAAAGGTGTTTATTACTTGTGTCATTATTTAGAATATTGGCATTAGAGCATATGTCAACTACTGTCTCTTAACTCTTCCTCTTTTTAACAATCTTACTTTTGTCATGTTCTATTTCATTGCTTTTTATTACTATAATGCCTTTTATACGTTATAAGCTCATTACTGACTTCATCTATTGTGTCCCCCTTTATTTTCACTGTTAAATTAATTATTGAAAACTAGTGTATGCCGCTGAAATTAGTGACATCTGTTGAACTTACAACACAAACATCTTGTGGCTACTGTATGGCAGCTTGTTTTGAACAGTAGTCCTACTGACAACATGACTCGTCCATATGATGTTAATTATATATATTTGATGAAGCTGGTGCTGATTCTGCATTTACCATTTGATGATGTCACTATGACTGCAGTACATTAGGATTTTGCTTTTATAAAACAAGTATGCCTATTCATACTTAAAGCACACAAATGCGCATATTTGTCAGTAGTACTTTTCATTATGGTCTATTTATTCTTTTTAAGTTGTAGACAATCTATGAATGTAGCTATGTTTTCCCATTTTTTGCTGCAGATCTGATGATGGTCATTATAGATTGAAACCGGTAATCTGTTAACAAAATGTTCGTGACCATAGATGTCAATTAAAGGACACTTATTGTATATATGGGTCACTGTTTTATACGCGACTATGTCGCAGCTTGTGAAGCATAATTTTTAATATTTGATGGATTCGGACTTGAGTCCTTACATATTTTTGTCTGTTAGTTGCCCTTCATAATTCAGTACAGTTTTTAATTTTGACTCAGAGGATTAAGGCGACAGAACAGGGGACAAGAACCATAACTAATTTTTCAGTTTTTGTAAAGCCACACTCAGGATATCACTATCAACTACTTGATAGGAAAGAATTCTGAAATTTAATATGGTGCTTCGACTTCTGGGGCAGTACAGGGCTATGCTTCATCATACATAATGGGAAGGAAAATAAAATATAACAGAGTGCAGTCTGTTCTTGAGGTCATCAATTGACTTCATCCCAGAACAAAAACTTTTTCAATATATAAACGACTTTTGCCAATTGCAAGGTGGATCCCCCTAGAGCACAGAAAGATGCTCTGTGAGATGGTTCTTTGAGAAGAGAGTTCACAGTTAACCAAAAAAGTATCAGTATAATCCTGCCATATATCTTGCCTGCAAAGTAAATACAAGAGATCATTCACAAAATGTTTTCGGTGTTTTCAGTCAAAGCACACGCACCTCTAAAAATGGTCATATTTTATGCTGTTGTGACAGAAACTAAAAAGTCATTCACCTTGAGCTCCAAGGACAAAATTTTCCTGCCCTTTTTCATACCAAGTCAAACGATCGAAATATGCGTAAAATTATTAGCATTGAACTAGTAGTGCATTTTTTTCTGTTCAAATATATTTCTGTATAAAATTTAAATTTAAGTACCTGAATATGTAATTTACAAACTTGTTCAATTTCATATTCATTACAATCTCGTCTTTTTTTTCTTTCGTAGTTGCCTAATCTCACTTACAAGTTCTCTTTCTCAAATACTGATGACTGATTCCATATAAGAATCTTGGTCTGCTCTTCAGCTATTGACTGATCAATAACTGTCTGTAAGGATCTTCAAAATAATGACACGTGCTATGTTACAAAGGTTTTGAAAAATAAGTCTTGTTTCTTTTCACATGTGAAGTTCTGATGATACATCAGTATATATATACAGGGTGTTACAAAAAGGTATGGCCAAACTTTCAGGAAACATTACTCACACACAAAGAAAGAAAATATGTTATATGGACATGAGTCCGGAAACGCTTACTTTCCATGTTAGAGCTCATTTTATTACTTCTCTTCAAATCACATTAATAATGGAATGGAAACACACAGCAACAGAACGTATCAGCGTGACTTCAAACACTTTGTTACAGGAAATGTTCAAAATGTCCTCCATTAGCGAGAATACATGCATCCACCCTCCATCGCATGGAATCCCTGATGCGCTGATGCAGCCCTGGAGAATGGCGTATTATATCACAGCCGTCCACAACACGAGCACGAAGAGTCTCTACATTTGGTACCAGGGTTGCGTAGACAAGAGCTTTCAAATGCCCCCATAAATGAAAGTCAAGAGGGTTGAGGTAAGGAGAGCGTGGAGGCCATGGAATTGGTCCGCCTCTACCCATCCATCGGTCACCGAATCTGTTGTTGAGATGCGTACGAACACTTCGACTGAAATGTGCAGGAGCTCCATCGTGCATGAACCACATGTTGTGTCGTACTTGTAAAGGCACATGTTCTAGCAGCACAGGTAGAGTATCCCTTATGAAATCATGATAACGTGCTCCATTGAGCGTAGGTGAAAGAACATGGGGCCTGATCAAGACATCACCAACAATGCCTGCCCAAACGTTCACAGAAAATCTGTGTTGATGACGTGATTGCACAATTGCGTGCGGATTCTCGTCAGCCCACACATGTTGACTGTGAAAATTTACAATTTGATCACGTTGGAATGAAGCCTCATCCGTAAAGAGAACATTTGCACTGAAATGAGGATTGACACATTGTTGGATGAACCATTCGCAGAAGTGTATCTGTGGAGGCCAATCAGCTGTTGATAGTGCCTGCACACGCTGTTCATGGTACGGAAACAACTGGTTCTCCCGTAGCACTCTCCATACAGTGACGTGGTCAACGTTACCTTGTACAGCAGCAACTTCTCTTTCGCTGACATTAGGGTTATCGTCAACTGCACGAAGAATTGCCTCGTCCATTGCAGGTGTCCTCGTCGTTCTAGGTCTTCCCCAGTCGAGAGTCAGAGACTGGAATGTTCCATGCTCCCTAAGACGCCGATCAATTGCTTCGAACGTCTTCCTGTCGGGACACTTTCGTTCTGGAAACCAACTCCGCATTTGTAAACACTGCACTGACTGCAAAACCACGTTTGTGATGAACACTAACCTGTTGATGCTACGTACTGATGTGCTTGATGCTAGTGCTGTAGAGCAATGAGTCGCATGTCAACACAAGCACCGAAGTCAACATTACCTTCCTTCAATTGGGCCAACTGGCGGTGAATCGAGGAAGTACAGAACATACTGACAAAACTAAAATGAGCTCTAACATGGAAAGTAAGCGTTTCCGGACACATGTCCACATAACATCTTTTCTTTATTTGCGTGTGAGGAATGTTTCCTGAAAGTTTGGCTGTACCTTTTTGTAACACCCTATATATATAGATATGCCACTGTTACTGATACAAAGATTCTAATTTTAGTACGCAATTTCTCAGTTCATGTGTCAGAAGTCATGATCTTCCCAAATAAATCTTCACTTCCCACACAGCTAGTATGGAACTTCGTGCATAGTTGATACACACCACCTCAAATTGTAAATGAATTAATTTTGTTTTGACAGATGTTAGGTTAATGCCAGTTATTTCATGCTGGAAATGCCCACATAAGTATATATTATTTTCTGCAAATGAAATGAACACAACAGAGCTGCATTTGCTACAACTACAAGCTTCTCTGGAAAGTGAAAGATAGTTCAGTGGTCTGCATTGCATCATAAACAAGTTTCGTAATCCACACTTCCATTCAGCATGCTCCTGCCTCTATACCTGGTTCGTATACACTGGCTCACTCACATCACCCAAATAAATGCGATTCTAAGTTCTACCACCTCCCCAACCCTGTCATTAGCCTTGCCATTACATGTAGACATGGTTGCAGGCTGTGTATAATTCATTTATTCCACATTATTAGATGAAAAAAGGGGCATAAACGACTAAATATAAACGACTTTCACTGAAATATTCTCAAAGGTGAATGAGTTTGCCAGTCTCTGATTTGGAATACCATTGCACTTCGATCGTGCTGTCGATAAATTTCTCAGGAACGAGGAGTTGCATGAAACTGAAATTTATACAAAGGTCTTTGGTCCATTTACAGTGTAATACATGTAAGTGTCTTATGTAAGTCAATACAATCAAAAGATATGGCCATTTATGACATACGTTTTGATACAGTATAAACCCACTAATTCAGTATCTTTGGGACCTTTACAGTGCCCGACTACCGAAATTGTTGGACTTGCGGATGTCACCTAAAAATGGCAGTGTTTAGAGGGTGAGATGCAAGGTAAAATAATGAGTGAGCGGCTTTTGATTGATTATCGTACATTCCCTGCTTCCCTTAAAGTGATAAAAAATGTATAGCATTGCATAAAACCACGTTTTAGAGAACAAATGAAGAAACTTTATTGCTTACATGCTGGAATGTATTTTAAGATTCTGGTTGGTTCAATTGGGGGAGGGGACCAAATAGCGACGTCATCGGTCCCTTTAAGATTTATGTTCAGTTCAGAACAGTAGAGCATTATACTGCAGCACAGTACTGTGTATGTTTTGTGTCTCAAGCACACAGTATTTCTGTATTTTATTCACTAGAAGCATGACCTAATGTCCTTTTGTTTTTGTATCCGATTTTTCTTCAAAAACTCGTCACATATAGTACACAAATTCATAAGTTCTGCAGCATTGTTCAATTTACTGCATTCAGCAAATCTTATAAATCATTCCTTGTAGGCTGATGTGTTGAGCTTGTTGCATCAACCCCTTCTTCTTGATCAGATTCGATATCCGGTGGTTCAAGTTCTTGTTATGGTTTCTGTCACACTTTCTGCTATCAGTTCATCTGACAATTGTTCAGCTACAGGTTATTTATTGACAATGTCTGTCCAGTCCAAAACTTCATCTCGCTACAAATTACTTATTTCATTTTGAACAACATCTAACAGTTTAACAACAGCATCATTTTGATTGAAGTAGTGGAGTCTGTTTCTTCTTCATAGGTTTTTGGCGAGAGTTTTCGCCAAGACTTCCAAAGGGTAGCAGACTTAACTTTATCCGATCCCAGATGGTTCCAAACATAGTATCGTTAATATAAATTTATTTTTGAAAATCCACCATTGAACAGTCTGAGTAGATTAACTCTTGAAGAAAAGAAGCTCTGTAAAAGATTTTAAGTTTTGAATTACTCTCTCCTCCATCGGCTTAATCAGGGAAATAACGTTTGCTGGAAGATAAGTGGGGAATAGATTCCCTGAGTTCAGTTCAGAGACTGGAGGGTGGGCTGTACAGTTACCTGCCAATGTGGAACTAGGCAAACATCGCGAAAGTAGGCAAATTTGATCAGCATTGTAGATCTGACTTGCAGTTGAGTTATGGTTTTCAACCAAATTTCAAAAAGTTTCTTAATATTCTTGAGCTGCATTTTGAACTACTTATCGTAACTCCCCACCTATAAGCTTCCGAATCCCATGACAAGTTTTGATTTGGTATAGCTAACTGTAAGAAAATACATATTCAGTTTCTGATAACCCCAAATCATTACAGAAATGTTTACCTTTTCCATAATCAAAGTTAAAGCAGCAGATGTTCCTTCAGATATTTTGGCACAAAAACACTTGCATAAAATGTCATCCAACTTTTCTATTTTGGGCTTTTTCAATGTCTTTTACTGCAACTGTCTGTGAGGCAAGCTTTTAAAGTTCATCCTTACTTTTTTATAACATAAATTGTTGAAAAATCAACTTTAGATTCTCCCATGACCTTGTTTCTGTTTTCAACTTCTTGAGTCCAATTTATGATGTCAAATTTTATTTTTATCGTTAGTGTAACATATTCACATTCACTTCCACTTTGTTTTAAGAGATGGCAACAACAATACACAGTGCTATTGCAATTGCGATACAGAAATGCACTAATCGTGATTAAATTTTAAAACATCATTTTTAATTGCTGTAGATAATTGGTGCACAACACAAGCTGTCTGACAAGTGACTGAAATAATTGTTGGCACTACACAACTAGAAATTGTTGACCACCACCGACTGTGACAGAATTCCGCCAAATGCATCCAAATTATTCAGTATGTATGAAGTGATGCCAGATTACTGAACGTGCCAGACTGTCGGATTCTGGGTTAACAGACTTTTACTGTACCCAAAAATTCACTCATCAATACCTATAGAGTATTTCCCATTGTCCAAGAATCATGAAGTTTGACAACAAGCAAGGATTCACATACAAGTAAAGGAAAAATTCGAAAATTGATAATTTATAATTATATCAAACGAAAAGAATTGGTTATTTCTTATCTGTCTGTCTGTCTGTTCATCCATCCATTAAGACCCCTTTTCTTAGGAATGGATCGATGTATCAAGTTGAAATGTATGTCAAATACTAAGGCCCCTTGGCACTGTAAAAATGGGAAGATTCTAAGTCAATTCAGTCAAAAGATGTGGCCATTTCTGTCACAGTTTTTGATAAACACAAATTCGCTCATTGAAACGTAGAGTGTACTTCCTGTTGATCTAGAATCAAAATATTTGGCAAGAAGTAAATTTTCACAGTACAAGTAAAAGAAAAAAATCTGAAAATTGTTAGTTTGTAATTACATCACACGAAACAAATATTTCTTGTATCATTTGTTATCCGGCTTCAAACCTAAAAGTAAAACATTCTCGAAAGTCTTGGAACTACTGGGATCAACATCTTGTCATTATCAATGTCGTCAACAGGAAAAAAATCGTCGAGATTCTCGATACCTGTGATGAATGAACTATTTATGTGCATCATTTTTAGTTTTAGTTAGGTAAGTTTTAGTGTGAGTCCTTATGCTGATGGTTCAAAGTTGATAACACCATTCATGAGGGCATAATCATTCAAATAAATTGTGTTTAGGAGAAAGACTGCCGAAAAATACATGATAATCTCAGTACACACTATTGTAAGGTTGCATTGATTAATACTTTAAGTAATAATTTACTTGGGAGAAATAGTGTACTCATCACTTACTTGTTTTGTGTGTAAAACTGAGCTATATGTTTGCCTTGGTATACCTTTGAAGGTTAGTATGAAGAGAATAATATGATTTGAGACATCTGACATATTGTATTGTATTGTATTGTATGTTAACCAGGGACCTAAAAATGATGGAGAGACTCCATCCCCACCACAGCTGCAGTGATCCACAACCTCACGACGACTACCACAGTCCTATTCACTGCTCCACCACCCCACACCGAACCCAGGGTTATTGCGTGGTTCGGCCCCCGGTGGACCCCCCCAGTGAATGTCTCACACCAGACGAGTGTAAACCCTATGTTTGCGTGGTAGAGTAATGGTGGTGTACGCATTTGTGGAGAACTTGTTTATGCAGCAATCGCCAAGATAGTGTAAGTGAGGCAGAATAAGGGGAACCAGCCAATATTCTCCGAGGCAGATGGAAAACCGCCTAAAAACCATCCACAGACTGGCTGGTTCACCAGACCTCGACACAAATCCGGCGGGAGGATTCGTATCAGGGACCAGGTGCTCCTTCCTGCCTGGAAAGCCATGCCTTAGACTGCATGGAAACCAGGCAGGCCATCTGACATAAATTGTGTATGAGAAAGGAAAGACGAACTAATGGTTTTTGGAACTAAGAAATTCAGGTAATATGCTGAAATAAGCTCTTAGACTTGGTGAATGAAGACTCTGACCATTTCATCAACAAGCGTTTTGAAAAACAGACTCTTGTATAGTGACATGCTCTTCAAGACTGCCTAAAAAGTAATGTAGGAAAAAAGCAGGTTTTCATTCCTATTTAGTAAGTAGTGTTTTACAACCAAGAGTTCACTTGTAATCACTGTAAAATTGACGAAGATGACGGCACAGACACCCTTTTTTTAGTCAGACATCTATGCAGTGTGCATGAATGTTTATGTAGAAGCATCTACTGTACTTGCGGTGCTCATGCAAAAGACTCTTGCTGAATGATCAAAAGAAACTTGAGAGAAGTACCAAGAATGTAAAACATAAACAAATCAATATGGAGAAAAGAATTTCACTGAAAAACAAATTGTGTCGTATAGAAATATTGGAACAGCTGAAATCAAAAAATTTTGAGTTTTTTTTGTAAATGGAGACACAAAGCAGTAACGTACTTCATAAAACTCCAGTTTCTGAATTTGTACTTTCAGTTCTCGCTCAACTTCATGTAGTCTTTGTATTTTGTTTTCCAAGTGCTTTATATCTTGTTCATATTGAAGAGAAATACTTTCAGCACTTTTAATTTTGTTTTCTGATCTTTTTCTTTTTTCTTCATTTTCCTGGAATAAAACTTATGACATTAGCTGCATTATTTGATTTTCTTCCACTATGTTAAGAAGTAAAAAGTATTTGTTCAAAATTGCTTCAGTTTTTTGTATTACACTTTCCTCTAAGCTAGTAAAATTGGATTTCAGCTACAATACTTCACAGAAAACTATTGTTTGCAGTGCTAGAATATTTTATATCTGCTGACATTTTCTATGCAGTTTCTTGCACCACCTAATCTTTAGAACATAGAAAGTTATCTAATTCGTTTCTGAAACAATTGTTCATGAACTACATACACAATGAACTGGTGGGCACCAATTTCAACAAAGCTATTTGTAACAGATTCATACTATAGCACATTATACAACTACAGCAAAACTGTTTTCAGATAACAATAAGTATTTGACTCTGGAAATGTTTTATTGTGTACAAATTTACATCGAAAAATTGTCTTAAAATAACATACTTCAAGGCTTTTTTCAAATGTGATTTTCTATACCTAACTGTATTTTCGATGGAAAAAAATTTTGAGTACTATCCAGCCATGTTTCACTTTATTCCAAATAGCCTGTAACACAGGGCAGAAACTCACTTAAAGTTGAAGGATCTTCTATTTTCATTGAAGTGGGAACTAAAAAGTAAACTAAATTTTATCAGCATTGTTCAAAATCATTCCGTATGAAATCTGTAGTGCTATATCCCACATCTACAATGCAGTTTGTACTGGAAACAATAATGAGAACAGAACATGTCTCACATCTTTTTAAATCAGTGAAGATATACTATGTTGAATGATCTGCAGATGAATAAAGCCAGTCAAAGGCAGAAGATTTTTGCTAGTAGTTGATGAAAGGTGCAGCTAATCAAATGCCTCACTTTTCATTGCATTTATATGACTAGATGCATGATGCCTGAGGATCTCATTTTAGTTTCATTCACAGAGATAACCTAAATGATCATATTATCAATTTTGTTGTTCAAGGATTATGGTGCACAATATGGTCCCTACCTGACTACACCAGCAGTGACACTAAGCCAAATTAAATAAAGTTTTCTGTGAGCAACATAAAATTAATTACAATCTGTAAATATAGAGAAATTCAACCTATAATCACATCTTAATTTTTCTTCTCAAAATTTAACATGTATCACAATAATGACAATAGGTGTAGCCTATAGTTAATTCTATTCTAGGTGCTCTTTGAAATTAAGATCACAAATGATTCTACAATCTAAAATATGACCATGCTGTAGAGGGTTTAACCTTATAAAACAACACTAACTAAAAGAATTTCTGAATAATTTTGACAGACAGTACATTATTGTTAAGTCATACATGAGAGACTGCTATAAAAAGAATTTAGTTCAACATAATGTTAAAGAAGTATCTTCAGCTGCTATGTATATAGCAATGAGAAATACATAGGGTTATAATGTTACACCAAAAAATAACCTCAATTATCGCCATTGGTGGACAATTTTTCTCTGACTCAACCTAAGCTTTATGGCTTGATTGGTGTTATAATTTTTTCTGTTTCCTAACATTCCCTTATTTTGTATTAACTTTGTCTTAGCTGAAAACTAACTCATTTTCTGATGTAATAAGTCTAGTGCCTGTGGAGAGTTAATCTTGAACAAATATTTGAAATGGGCAGATGGAAACGTGTTTTAATGTATAGCTATGTTGGTGCGCATATGTATGATATTCAGATTTTCCATTTTTATTGAGGAAATGGAATATAAAATGCAGACTTCACAGTACCACAGAGATCACTTGGTATTTTTTGTTATTGTAAATACACTGATCCAGTATGAAGTAAACTACTATGTATTCATTTGTCACCAAAAATTTGATCCCATCACCTCACATGGAAAGTGTAAGTTGTGTTTTGGCTCATTAATTTACTTTACTGATACAAGTCTTTTGGTCTTTCATAAAGATATTTCTGGAAATTTTTTCTGCAATATGATGAATCTTGAAATACATAATAATTCACAACTGGTGTCAAGGAAGGAATAAGAGATTAATTGATGGGTCATCATTAATTCTAGTAATAATTGAGGTCAATATACCTCTATTAAAGTGTTAAAATGGACAAGAGCCTCTTTCAGCTGCAATGATTTTGAGTTCAGTTCTTTCCACTGTTTCTCCAAATCGTCCTTCTTCCGTTCAGATACAGATTTCCCTTCTCTTTGTTGTCGCAGCACATACCTCAGGTCACGCTCTAATTCCACAAGTCTCATTGTCGGCGTTGAACGCGCTGCGTCCCATTCTGGCAGCTTCCTTTCACATTAAAAAAAATTAAAAATGTCAAATGAGCAGTACAGATATTTAAAAAAAAACAATCAAAGTTTACAGTAGTGTAGTCTCACTTGATAAGTGACTCGTTGAATTTAGAAATAAAGTATTCTGACACATCCGCTTCGGGCAAAAGATTCGAGTATAGATGTGCTTCTTCTCTTGTTTTCAACCGGCGATTACTGGAAGCCTGAAAGACATGGATTATTATTGCATTGCAACGATAGACAGTAAACTGCAATAAAAAGTTGTTTCCTTGTACATACCATGATATGTCATAAGTCTAACTAATATAAGCGGTACCCTTTTTGCGCAGGTGAATGCACAGTAGCAAATTCGTTGTTGACGGAGTAGTACTGTTAGTTTCCATGACATCAACGATTGCTACAGTGTTACCGAGATAAACTATTTTCTTCGTTAGCTCGCATGCACTGGCGTGTAATAATACGCTAAAGTTGTGATGCAGTAGAAGAAAATTGCTATATAGCTATATTTTGCGTCACATCGATCACTGGTTGTTGTTACACTTGCATCATCTATGATAACATAACAATTTTACGCCAGTGACCACGTGTTTGTGTAAGGGAGAGGGATGGTGTGTGGAAGGAGGTGATTGTTTTTTGTGGGGATCGTTTCCGTAAATTCGTAATGGGGGACGATGGCTTAATTTCATCTGTGCTTAAATTTGCTACTAGTAAACAGTTTTTATGTGGCATTGCCTTTGGACTTGTTGTTGCATATAAATTTCGACGCTACTTCACGAAGCCAGACAGACACGTAGAAGTGGAAAGTGAAAAAGTGAGTTTATTTTATTTGACATCAGAAGTCTTACATGCCACGAAGCAGAAAAAACGGTCTGTTACTGTAATTCAGTAACACAGTTCAGTGCGTGTATAGTTCCAATGTACAATAAATCTTTAAGAGTATACCGGTATTAAAAATACAAGTAGGCCTATGTTTTTTCACATATTGTTTAATAGACAAGAATAGCTGTCTCAAGGATTAGGTTTCTCTCCACACACACACACACACACACACACACACACACAGTTGTGGGGACCGCTTTCATAATTAGCAAAGAGTATTTCTTGTGACCTTATCGCTTATTTTGATTTCAGTGTGTTGTGGATGTTGCTAATGTCTCCTGTACATTCATCTTTTTTCAAAGGAATGCCTGTTTTCTTTGAAAACCGACCTCGAAAAGATTAGTATGAGAAATAATTATTCGCTTGAAGAGTGATCTGTTCTAGAAGACCTTTACCATTAATCATTAGAACCTTTCTTGACGTTTGTTTCTTGTCTACATATGTTCCGTTTTGTATTACTAGCGTATGTTTCAGAAAGTTAAAAAAGTTTAGGGTTTCATACGATTATATAATTGAAACACTTAGACGTACGCGGTTTCTGTATAAGTTCACTTAGAAAGTAGGGTCCATAGTTCTTATTTATTCTACGACTTTATATGGAGTACTTCCTTATTTAGAAAAAAATCTATATTGTTTGTGAAAACTAAGACCAAATAGAGATGTCTTCAGAGGTTCTCATAAAAATGGAATAGGAATTTGACATTGATCGTTTTGCTTCAGCAGAACTGGAGGAATGTTCTAGCAGTTACGTTTCTCTCTCGCACCCCCCCCCCCCCTCCCCCCTCTCAGAAGAAAAGAGTAACTGAGAAAACTCAAGCTCTTGTGATAAACTGACACTGAGGAGTTATAGGGTAAATAAAGAGGATCAAAGAAAAAAGTAGAACTGAAATATTTTTGTTGAATTACCATAGCCCGTCATTGAAGGGGGAAATTGTCGGAGAGTACGTAGGTACTGTTAATTGCATGTGCTATTTATTGTGTCACAGAATGTTAGACTAACTGTTAAGCACAATACTTGAGTTACTACACACTGCACTGAAAGAAAACTAACTGCATAAATGACCTCAAAATTGGAAATAGTAAGTAGGAAATGTGGCATTTCAGTGCTCAGTGGTCAGAGACACTACTACATGGAAACAGGAGGTAGCATTGTCTTAGCTTGTATTTATCATGAATCTCTTGCCAGTGCAAAATCCCAACTGAGTGGTAAAAAGTGTAGGTCACTGTACAAGAGAGGTAAAAAGATCTGACTGTTGCTGCAAAATATTTTTTAGTGAAGTCACATAAAACTTAATACTCCTTTGTGAAGGCAGTGAATGAAAATAGTAAAACCCAAAAAGGAAAAACTAGAAGTAAAATAATTTTTATGTTAAGATGTGGAGAACAGATTATGGAAAAAAAATTGTTGTGGAATGCAGACGTGCAAGAAAGTGATATGATAACATGACACACTTGAATTGTAGAGCTTCTGTGTTTGGTTTCTTTTTGCTGTTAATGATCAAGGTTTGTTTGCTATTAGAACTGTGACACTTGATTTTGTGAATCACATACAGTTTTATTTGTAGAAAATTCATTCAGTATTCACTGGAACCATAAATTCTTACAGAAGTTGCATAAAGATCACTGCTTCATCCTGGATGTCTTCAAATTGATCAGCTGTAGTGTTTGCTACTGCATGCCAAACTCTCAACAAAGCTGACCATGGGCTACGCTATAGGTCAGTTTATCACTGCCTACATTCCAGAAATAAAATCCGTCACATACAACCATAAAAGAAATATTGTCAGTGTTCTGTTCTCTTACTCTGTTTGTGCACATGTGACATCATGTCACGCCACAACATTACAAGATGAAGCCAAGATCCAGTATCAGTTGATTCGTCAAAACTGTTACCAAGTAGGATGGTTCAGTGGTTACAACACTGCACTTCCATTGAAGAAAAGCCAAGTTTGAATGCATGTTCCAGGTCTAGTGAAGCAGGGGATACAACCCGTCGGCTTTGAACAATGACGTCATTCCTTAGTCATAGATAGTAATGTCTTCACTTCGAGGCATAGATAATAAAGCAGTTCTGTGTTCTAATAAGCGCTATCATTAAAATAATTGAATGTGAATCTAAAAGCGATCGTTTATCTATATTTCACTATTTTACCATATTTCACTTTCTTATTCCACCAATATGCTTCAGTAGCTGATAAGTGTTTTTTGGCTTATTAAAAAAAAATCTCATGAGATAGAATAAACTGATCCTAAGATACAGAAGCTTCAGTAGCTGATAAGTGTTTTTTGGCTTTTTAAAAAAAAAAAAAAAAAAAAAAAAAAAATCTCACGAGATAGAATAAACTGATCCCACTTTATTAAGCAATCAATAAAAAAAACTAAACTAAAACATAACAGCAAAAGCTGTTATGTTTTAGTTTAAGCTGTTATGTTTTAGTTTAGTTTTTTTTATTGATTGCTTAATAAAGTAGGATCAGTTTATTCTATCTCGTGAGATTTTTTTTTTTTTTTTTTTTTTTAAAGCCAGAAACACTTATCAGCTACTGAAGAGAGCTACAACACTAAGAAGAATCGCTTCTTGGCTTTTGACAAGATCAATGTTTATCTCTCTCGCATTCCTTTGTTTCTCAACATTCTCCTCAGCTCTTTCATCTTTGTAATACATGCTCTCTGGCGACTTGACGTCATTGTTCAAAGCCGACGGGTTGTATCCCCTGCTACACTAGACCCCATGTTCCAGTATTGAGGGCCTCTGACTTAGCTTCCATTAATTGCCAGTCTCACCAAGTGCAAAGTCCCAAGTGACTGTTAAAATGTGTTGATGACTCTTTTCATGTAAGAAGGATAAAAGAAAGAACCTGAAAATTACAGGTCAGTACCCTTAGCATGGGTTTCCTGCAGAATTCTTGAACATATTCTAGGTTTGAATACAATAAATTTCCTTGAGAAGGAAAACCTGTCCATAAATCATCTCAGATTTAGAAGGCATCTCTTGTGCGAAACTCAACTTGCTCTTTTCTTACATGATAACCTACGAACCGTGCATGAAGGGCAACAGACAGATACCATATTCTGAGGTTTCTGAAAAGTGTTTGAGACAATGCCCAAATGCAGACTGTTAACGAAGGTATGAGTGTACAGTTTAGTTCCCCAAGCATGTGAATGGCTCGAAGACTTCTTAAGTAATAGAACCCAGTATGTCATCCAGGAAAGCAAGTGTTCAGTAGAGATAAACGTATCATTAGCAATGCCCCAAGACAGTGTAAGAGGACTGCTCTTATTTTCTATATACATAAATGACCTGATGGACAGGGTGAGCAGCAATCTGTGGCTGTGTGCCGATAATACTGTGATGTACTGGAAGATGTCATCATTTAGTGGCTGAAGGAGAATACAACATGACTCGGACAAAACTTCTGATTGGTGCAGTTGGTGGCAGTGTGCTCCAAATGTAGAAATAATGTTTAAATACAACATTAGTAGTGTACTGCTTAATATAGTCACATTGATTAAATGTGTAGGTAACGTTGCAAAACAGTATGAAATTAACACACAAGGATGGTGGTAGTGAAGGCGAATGGCCGACTTTGGATTATTGGGAGAATTATGTGTGGTCCACATGTAAAAAAGACAGTGTATAGAACACTGGTGCAATCCATTCTTGAGTACTGCTTGAGTGTATGGGATCATCACCAGGTCGGATTATAGGAAAACATCGAAGCAGTTTAGAAGTGGGCTGCTACATTTGTTACCAGTAGACTTGATCAACACATATTACAGAGATGTTTCATGAACTCAGGTGGGATGCCCTGGAGGAAAGAGGATGTTCTTTTTGTGAACACTATTAATAAGAGTCATGGAGCTTGAGTTCTAAGCTGATTGCAGAACAAATCTGCAGCCACCAACTTATAATATACAGGAAAGGAAAGTACTATTATTAGTGTAAGGTATCCCCACCAAGCATCAATGGTGGCTAGATATCCAGCATTTGGTTTCCATAAATAATTCAAAGTAATGCTAGGAGAGTACCTTTGAAAAGAACATGGCTGATGTCTTTCCCCATTTAAACCACACTGAGCCAGTTGGTGTATCTGGGGCTTGTAATGGATTGAGCATTAGACTGTCATAGGAGAATACTGCCCACTTGAAAAAAGTTTTGGAAAATTTTGTTCATTGCTAGATGGTCTAAAGCTTCTCTACTAACCGAACCTTGGCTGGGAAAAGTATATAGTAGTAAGAAAGATTTCTCACAGATTGTTTGCATTTACAAAAGACAGGTGAAGAAAAATTACAACTTTTAAAGTGTTCCTGGCAGGCAAACTTGCTGAATCTATTTTGTGAAACATGATTTCAGTCATGCTAGATTTACTTATAACAATGAGCAAACCACAAAAATCAGAATGTAAATGCTTTAGCAGTAAAGGCAACCACTCATCGAATAGAAGAAGCATTGAATCGTTGACAAGAACACACAAAAGAGAAAGAAAACTACTAGTCTTCAGAATAAATCCTTTGTCCAGCTAGAGTACGAATACACAGACTCAGGACCAAGATGTCCTTTGCTCATTCCTACACAACCTCACCACCATCTCTTCCATCTGCTTCACCTGGTCCTCCTCAACCCAACATGTCGCCTTTGTGGACGATAACCTCCACCTCTCGAATGGTTCCTTCTTGCCTCTATCCATATTAAGCCAATTAACATCAATGATACTTGCATTTTGACAGCTGTCACCTCTCCCACACCAAAAAACTCCGGGCTAAAGTGTAGATCAGGGCCAGCGGCAGTCACAGTGTTGCTTGTCTACTGTTCACAGGCTGGCATCGCATCAGTTTCACGTAGCCAGTGAGTTGATTCTTTGACACAGAGGTCAGAACAGAGGCAGCATATTTCTGGTTTAAAAATTGAAAATATTATATTGTTTTCTGTTTCTCAGTGTATTAATAAGTTTTGAGAGAAATATTTTGTGATTATGGGAGGGAATGCTGTTAAGTGTTTAATTGCGCACAGTGTCGTTGTCCAGTAGTGCACTTCTCAAGGAGTAATTGCAGAGACACAAAAACGCATTAAATGTGACAGTGTACTTATTATCTAAGTCAGTGATATGTATGGATGGAATCTGGAAGTGCAGCAAATGCTGCCATTTTGAGAAAGGGGACCAGTGTTTTTTAATTCAGTCATGGGGGAAGGTAGGTTGAACAGTGTTTATTAATAAGAGTCGCAGGTGTGATGTATTAATAAACATTGCTCCACATACCTTCTCCCATGATTTAATTAAAAAACATTGATCAACTTGCTCAGTGTGTTCACACAAATTGATTGTGTAGCAGTACAAAGCAGAGAAATATTTCACTGTTTTGTCGAATATATCACAGGTTGCGACACTGTCCTTGGTTTTGTAAATACTAGCACAATTAAATGGCTGCGACTCAAACAAGCAGCAAGTAAACTTATAATCATTGTCTACAGCAATGTTTCACTCTTCTTTTGAATGTATTACTTTGAAATACATCATTTTTTGCTGCTTTCTCATTGCCTGCGTAGCACAAACAACTGGCACACCTACTTTTGTCCCCATCATACCTTACGGCAAGTGCTGAAAACATTCCTGCACTAAATATCTAAGTACACCACTGGCCGTATTTGAAACTTTTGCCAAGATCCCTCCCATACAGCCTGGCTATCCATGGATGCCATATCTGCCATGGCAAAAATTGTCTTGCCCAGTATGCTGGAGATATCACGAGAGCCTTAAAGGACAAACATTACATCCCATATTACAACCCCCTCCTCCCAGGCCCAAGACCTAATCCGCAAACAGATTTCCCATTCCATACCGTCATGCACCCCTAATACTCCCACCACCCCCAAGAATCAAAGGAGCACCCCGCCCCTCCCCTCCCTCATTACCCAGTGTCAGCCTGGACTGCAGCAAATAAACCATACCCTTTGCCAGGCCTTTGATTATATATCACATGCTCAGAAATGAGGGACATCATAAGCGAAATCATTCCCACCCCTTCTAAAGTGATATTCCATTGCCCATCCAACATATGTAACACCTTGATCCATCCCTATGCCACTCCCCACACCTTACCATACTGGTAATATATTTGTGGCAGACCCAGGTGCGAGAAATACGCAATTCACCCACCCAGTACTTCCTACTCCAGCTCTGTCACAGGCTTATCCTATACAATCAGAGGCAGGGCTGCCAGTGAAAGCAGCCATGTCATATTATTATATCAGCTCTGCTGGATTTGCTGCACAGTTTTTATATGGACGTGACCACCAACCAATTGCGAGATTTTCTGGAATCTTTTTCTACAACACTAGTATTTGCCTGTTTCGCTGTTAACTTCTGAGGAAAGTGAGGCAACTGGTGTTTTTTTTTTTTTTTTTAGCATGGGGGCACAGTATGCAGCTACCAGCTGCTGGCATAGCTTCTTCATCTAAGCACACAATGAGTAGAGATAGTGAAACTTTCTATTGTGACCAAAAATTTCCCTGGCCCTGGTTGAAAATGGCTTCCAACATAAGTGTGCTGCAATGGATTGTATTATTTGCCAATTTCAGGGAGCTGTAGTAAATATTTGATAAGCAGAGTAGATGCAGCAGCCTAAGTTCTCACAGACGCTGCCTTTACTGAATAGATCCCATAAATCCAACACTGACATTTCACCGTCAGATAGGCTGATTGTGGGCACCTTGTTTGTTTTAGAGAATGAACTGAGACTATGACTTCATTTCATTTTGTGTCCAAGGTTGACTTTACCAACAAATCTATTTTGTCATCTTCCAGCCGTTTGAAACCAATCAAAGCAGTTTTTAGCTGCTCATGAAAGAGAACCAAATTACTCTATGTTGTAAACGGCCTTTCCCTTATAACAAATATACTAGTGGAAAATGCAAGAACTACCACTCCAAAATATGTAAGGAAAAACCACCGTATGTACAAAGGCCACTGGTTGAGGTTAGGAAAGATGGCAAATCAAAGCATAGTATTGTAGATGGGGCAAAAAATGCTGAGCTCTTAAACATTAAATTGCAGTTGTAAACTAACCGACACAGTTTTAATGTGCCAGAAAGTTTCAGTCAAATATTTGATGGCAAAGGTTTAAAATTTAAACTTAATTGCCACTTGTTTTTGAGCAGCAATTTCAGCTGAGCTAGTAGGACCCAGACTTTGTTTGAGAACAATTCCTTTTTCCAGTATGCTGAAAGTCTCACCAAGGCCTTTGCAGACCGGTACTAGCCCTGGACCAATCCACTGACAGATTTCCTGTGCCATTTTACCACACACCCCCAATCCTCCCACCATCCACCAAGTCAGCAACAAAAGAGTGCCCCCTTCGTCACCCAGTACTACTGCTGACTGGAACAACTGAACCACATCCTTCATCAGGGCTTTAATTACCTATCATCATGCTCTGAAATGAGGGACATTCAACACAAGTCTTTCCCTTCCTACATCTCCTACAGTGGTGTTCCATCGCCCACCCAACTTCCACATCATCCTAGTCCATCCCTATTGGCACTCCCAATCCCAACCCATTGCCACATGGGTCATATTCCTGTGGAAGACCCAGGTGCAGCACCTGCCCAATCCACCCACCCACCCACCAGCACTTCCTGTTCTAGTCTTGTCACAGGCTTATCTCAGTGTCATCAAAGACCAGACCACCTGTTACAGCAGCTGTGCTGCAACCATTGCACTGCTTTTTGTACTGGTATGACTATAGCCAACTGTCCCCCAATATGAATGGCCACTTCCAAACAGCGGCCCTGACTCCTTCACAACCTGAGCCATCTGGATCTTCCTCTCCACCACCAGTTTTTCTGAACTGCACAAATGGGAGCTATCCTCACCTCTCATTCTCTGCTCCCGAAATTATCCTCGCATCAACTTGTGTTAAACTATTGTCCCCACACCCTTCACCCAACTGTTTCCACCCCTTCTATCCTGCCACCTCCTCTGTTTTCACACCTCACTTTCAACTCTCATTTTGTGCCGCCCTCTTTTTTAATCTCATTTTGTTCACTTTTGTTCGTCGCAACTGCTCGGGGCGGACGTCATAAGACACTCTTTTAAGTTCGTTGTTGATCCATTAACTCAGTCTTTTTATTGCAGATGGCAGCTACCCTTCTGACCGAACACGCTGAGCTACCATGCCGGCAACCTCTGCCAGTGCACCCCTCTGTCCTTTCCCCTCCCCTCTCTTTTCTCTCCATACACAACCTCCTGATTCTGTGCCTGGCAATCTCATCAGGGCACCATCCAGGTCTGGATGCCCTGCCGGACGGCGCTCTTATGTCCCCCTGACCTGTACCCCTCTCCGTTGCTCCTTTCCTGCTGCACTCCCAGATTGCTACTCGTGTGATATTTGCTTTCTGGTCGGAACTGCCATTAGTGGCGGCAGCGGTGTGTGTGTGTGTGTGTGTGTGTGTGTGTGTGTGTGTGTGTGTGTGTGTCATCTTTGCAGAAGAAGGTTTTGGCTGAAAGCTATAATTTGTAACATTTTTTCATTGTACCTGTCTGTAGCTCAACAGGTCGTCTTTACAGTGAGTAGTGATCTGTCCTTTCCGTAATACTACTTACACTCCAGCTGGGAGTTTCCATTGTTCAAAAGGGAACTTTGGTATAGAGTTGATGGCTGTTAGGGGGCATGACAACACTTTTGCAACAGTTGTTACCAACTTTGGCACCCTTGAGCCAATACTGAATTGAGAGAGGCACAGCCCGAAGGAAGAGGAGAACATAGGCTTCCCATCAAATGTTATCCACCAGTACAGCCAAGGTATGGGAGGTGTGGATTTACATGACTGTGTTATTACAAACTATAGAATGAGAATTAGAGGTAAGGAATGGTGATGGCCATTATCCTCCAAAGGTACTGCAGTGATATTGCCAGTGCCTGGAAATTGTACCAACTTTTATAAAATTTTATGAGTGATGCCATCAACTTTGTTCAGTTTTTTCCATACAGTCAACAGTATTGTACAGTTTAAGCAAGTACAAGCAAATGAGTGAAATAAAAACAATTATTTCTTACCTGGAAATTCCCAGTGTTGCCCTATCACAAGAGCATGTGTAGTACAGTTGATGACAGGCTGGTGATATTTAATATTCATGTTATTTCAGTTACTTTAAATGACAAAATACAATTTTTTTTCGAAATGTTTTTTTTTGGAAGAAATGGGTTAAATCATATTACCTTTTGTTAAAAATGTATGTTGCACTAATTTTCACTTTGAAAGTATAACTGAGTATCAGCGTACTAATACTGTTCTGTGTATTTCAGCTGTACAGTGATTATGGTGGTGATGTCAAAATGGTTATTGTGGTACGCAGTGACTTAAAGATGGGCAAAGGGAAGATTGCAGCACAGGTAAATTGTTCTTGTGTGTATTTGTCTTTTTGCCTGGAGTTGACTCTTATCTGAGCTTCCTGATAGTGTCATATAGGCTATTGACCGTCCGCATATTATGATGCATTCTTAGGCCAAGGATTGTCAGTGGGGAAAAAAAAAAAAAAGTTATTTATCAGCCAGAACCAGTTTACCATTGAAGATTTTACTTGCAATAAACTTTATTGTTTATTACAAATTCTGTTTGTTTATTTATTATGATTTAGTTGTGATAAGTCAAAATCCTTAACAGTTAGTAGAATTTGATGTTATTAAAAAATAAGAATTACTTTAAGTTATGCCTGTATTTAAATAGCAAAGCAAGCTGATGTATGTTGTCTTTGAAAATGAAAAGTTCAAATTTAATTATTATTACTACAAGTGTCTGTAGTATGTTTAATGCTAGTATTGATACTTCAGGAAACAGTGTTGCGTTTGTATTATTGCAAGAGTGGCTGTGTAAATATTTACTTGTCAGTTGTGCCAGGGGAGATGTTCTTTTAGATGTTTGCAAGGTAATCTATTTAAATTCCTAGTTACTGTTTATGGACAGTTGTAACTATTCAGCTTTAGCTCTGCCTTATATTAAGTGTAGATTTTTGCAGAATGTCAACATGTGATTCTTACTTGCTTTGTATTTAAAGTATCAAATGATTATAATGAATGTGTAAGCTTTGCTGAAAAGAGGACCTCGAAGTCTACCTATTAATTACATGTTCCCAGTTACTCTTAAAAATACCAAAACTATGTTTAACTGTTATTGATAACTCTTAACTTTGCCCTTTTCCCCCCACAGTGTGCCCATGCAGCAGTGAAAGCTTTCAGAATTGCCGAGGAGCTGTGCCCATCATTACTGCTAGCGTGGCTGGAGAATGGTGAACCTAAAGTTGTCGTACGGACTGAAAGTGAAAACGATCTCTTGGCATTGAGGAAAGCTGCACAGGCAGTGGGACTTATTGCTGCTCTCATACAGGATGCTGGAAGGACACAGATTGCTCCAGGTTCGCGCACTGTGTTGGGCGTTGGGCCCGGACCAAGCGAACTCATTGACCAAGTGACAGGGCATTTGAAGCTTTGTTGATGGCTCCTTACGGAACTTATGACTGTGCAGTTTTTGCATTGTTGCACTTCTGATTACAAGGATTGCTTAAAGCATCAGTGTTGCCTCTGTGCTATTGTACTCAAAATACAGTATTATTTGTAACATTAAACCTTCATTATATTGAAAAATTGTTAATGATGTTGGAGGCAGGTATTTTCTGATAGATTGTAATACACAGTTGATCTTCACACTGTACCAGTCATAAAATGGAGTGCCTTCATCTTAGCTTTCTTAACACCAAATGTAAAAAGTAATAAAAAAATGTGACTTGTCATTGAAAGCACTGATTGCTGACACCAGAAGATAAATGAATGGGTGTGATGCTATTTCATGAATGGGTGTCATGAAGACACGTAATTTAGACAACAGTAAGCAAAAAGAACAAAGGAGAGTGAAGTATTTGTCACAGAAGAGGAGGATTTTTTGTACCTGCAAATCGTAAGGACTTACAGGAATATGTCTGCCAAACAATATTTAGTAACGTAGCTGGAGCTTAAGTGTTCATAACTTACACTTATCAGGATATTTGTAAACACAGGTAAATAAGAACAGGATTTATATTGTGAGAGTAAGGAGAATGTTGTTCCAAACTTTACTGCTGTAGATGGATGTACTCAGGGTGTATACACATTGGGACAGCCAAGAAATCCAGAAAAAATGCCAATTTTTTCATCTGGGAAAAACCAGGGAATGTTTTGTTGTTCTAGTTTTCAGTTAATTTTTTGTAATTTTGGCTGGTAAGAACTGATTTGAATAGTACTGCAACAATAAAACATAAACTAGAGAATAACATCAAAATAAAACTGCATTTGCAAAGAGAACGCACCATTTACATCAACAAAACACAGTACACACACAAGTGTCTGTCGACAGAAAAATGGGTCAAAAGACTTAAGGGCGAAGACTATGCAATACTTTGTAACAACAAACTGCTTTTGATGAGTATGAGGTCACAACTGTTTACATTTCTAACAGTTCACGAGAAAATATTGCGTATGGTGTTTCAAGAAGCATTACTTTTGACATAAATTTCTTTTTACATAGGATAGATTATCCTACATGTGAGAATGTGCGATGAATTTCTGAAATCATGATTTATTTGGGTCTCATTCAAAACTTAACCCTTTGAGTGCCAAGCCACTTAGAAAAATTTTGAGTCCAGAAGACCAGCCATTTATATCATTATTCAAAATTTCACTGGCACATTTGTGTTTGATGTATCTTAAAATGACTAAGCTGTAAGGCTGTTTTTTCATATGTACTGAAGTTCTTTCATAAATTACAAATTACTAGATAACAGTGAAAAAAGTATAATTATCCTTCAGAAAAAGTGCGAGTTGAATTCTTGAGTAATTTCACATGGAATTGGCTTTTCTATTGAAAAGTCGAAATGCTCAACAGAACATTTAAAGTAACCCACGAAATGTTCAGCGGACAGCAGGCTCAATGGAACATGTATTCAGCCAGGTAATCCACAGCAGTGAAATTTATAATTGTGCTTGTCAGAAACATTTAGCTGCTGCAATTTTAGCTGTGGTCTTAAGATCCTACCCAACCACATCCTTAGGGTTGTGTGGAGGGGATTTTTTTTATTTATTTATTCATTTATGAAGAATGTTATATTAGCTATACTGTATCTATATTAATTTAAACCATTAACTTTTCCTATTGGTATGTTCACGTTACCTAATAGTGGTTTTGCTATCAACTGAAGTCAGTCCTCCATCATGTGTCCTATGCTCTGAATATCTGTTTTCATTGGCTGGTGAGATCACGTGACGTGAGCTATGACTGGCCGACGCAAGCCCATCACATTCTCAATTTTAGTGCTTCGGAAGCTACTGTCCTATATTTGCTGAAATTCATTTTTATCTTTTAGTAATAAGAAAATATGAAGTATATATGAGGCCACACATCAAAGATCTTTCCAAAACGCGTTGCCCCCCCCCCCCCCCCTCCTGCCCACAATAGTTCTCTGCAAGTGTATAAAACCTTTATCATTCAAAGGAGTGATAAGTTTTACAGCTGTGTGGAAAAGTTGTGACATTACAGCCTTTATCACTGCGATTTTTAACATGTAAAAGTTTTTTTTTCTGTATTTGCGTCAGTATGTGCGAACTTCTAACATATACCAATGAATGTTGTAACCAGATATCTTTGCCGCGCTCCTGAAAAGCGCAGAATATCACGATAGCTATAAACTGTTATACGCTGCTATCGATCAGTAAAAAAAAAAAAAAAACCGATGCACCTATGTTTCAAAATAACAATTGCCAGTTTTTACTTCTGCAGGGAGCCGCGTCGCTGTCTAGCTCTTCTGTGAATGTGTTGCGAGTCGGACGCAAAAGTATTGTGCTCCATCTGATATAATCATTTTTATTGTAAAGTTAAGAGTTTAAGTGATTAAAAATATATGTAGCCACAAACAAGCGAGAATGTATATCGTGAAAAATTCGCTCCACCGCCACAATGCGTGGCCATGTTAATGTAAGTTTCCGTTTCATATTATAATACTTGAAGCCTTGAAGTTTATTTAATTTCAAAGAAAATCTCTCAACCTTATTTTCATTAATTATACTTATGATAATCCTTCCTGTTTAAAAGATTTATGCAGCTTATGATCCAGCGTGTGTTCTGTCGGAACAGGAGGCTGTCGTGACGACATCGCTATAGTATTTATTCCAAGTTCTTTCAGTTCCGTTTATATGTTCGTACAAATCCAATCAGTTGGTCCCTTAGGTTTCTTTCATGTAACTTCCGTCTGTTTTCTCCGCGCGATCTTCCTCCGAAAAAAAATTTCTGTTCATTTTCTTTAGTAATTTTCGATATCGCGAAGGAGAAAAGACAGCCGCCTCCTGCTCCGAACGGAACACTACGACTTTTCTAACGTCGGAGAGTACCGCACGAATTTTCCGCTAAAAGGTAATAGAGTTTCTTAAAGCTGGATCAATTACACATGTTGCTGCTGTTCTCCGACAAATCTGGTGTGATTAATAGTAATTTATTCTGTCACGACAAAAAGAACCAATTTTATTTTTACCAAAGCAACAAAGCTTTCAATTAAATTACTAAGAAAAAAAAAAAAATCATACCAGAAAGTATAAGAAGGTCTTTCATATATTACACAATTTTTAGAAGTGCAATAATTAAGTCAAACATGAATTGAAATAAGAATATATTTTATTTTATTTTCATCTACATACACTCTAGTTTAACTGCTGAAATTACATCAGGCGTATGTGCACCTGCACCGTCTCAGCAAGCAGACATCTCTGTTGATGGCATTGATGACACATTGAGTTCCTTCCTGGAGTTGGAGAGCTGTTTATGGTTCATTCTTGTAGATTTTGGACTTCATGTAACCCCATAAAATAAGTACATTGAATAAGGTCACAAGATCTGGGAGGCCAATTCCAAGCCACCTAGAGGTAA
This sequence comes from Schistocerca serialis cubense, assembly GCF_023864345.2. NCBI lineage: Eukaryota > Metazoa > Arthropoda > Insecta > Orthoptera > Acrididae > Schistocerca > Schistocerca serialis. The sequence continues at coordinate 437,229,513 of NC_064646.1, forward strand.
GATCATAGTCTGAGGGAATTTTTCATGGAGTAGGGTTATTGTCTGGTGGCGTGTGATCCATAGTCCTGTCCAGCTGAAACTACATACTGACTGTACCCACTTCATCCATAGCAGGCCAGAAGCTGTTTCTGACCATTTCATGATAATCCTCACCATTAACTGTTACTGCATTACTGTTGAAGTTTTCGGAAAAGAAGCAGCCAAATACACCAGCTGCTCATAAGCCACCCCAAACTGTGGTTCATAGTGGATGCATGGGCATTCTTGGATCACCCTAGGGCTTTTTTTTTTTACCCCAGGTATGGCAGTTTTGTCAGTTACAAACCCACACAGATGAAAGTGTCCATTAACACCAAAAATTATTCTTTTTGTAAAATTGTTATCCTCTTCTTGTTTTGCGAGAATCCAATTGACAAAATTAATCCGTTTCAAATGAAGAGTGTTTAAGATATTGAGTCAACTGAATTTTTTATGGGTGCATATGAAGATACTTTTTCAAAATGCTTTGCTAAAATGCTGTCGAAATTCTCAGTTGTTTAGAATGACGTGGCAACTTTTGAGGGCTCAGTCACATTATCCTGCACCAGTGAGCAATGTTTTGTACCGAATGGATTGTACAGTTTTGCCTAGGCGATTTTATGGTTGCAGTGGACTTGATTTACTCAAATTTCTTTATAAGTCGCAGAACTGTTGCTGCTGTAGGAGCATTGTTATGTATGAAGATCTTGCAAACTCTATGAACAGTCTGTGCATTGCACTTGCTGGTTCTGTAATGAGTTTTTCACAATTATAAAATGTTCTAACATTGTGAACCACTCCATGGCAACTGAGATCCTGAAATGCACACACAATGATTGATCAAGAAATTGGAATGAGTTGATATTAAAAGTAACAATACAGTGCTTCAAACTTGACAAAATTTTACCACTCAGTTTAAAAATTGCACAATATATGAAAGACCATGTGAATTGACACTCATATGGAAAATATGTTCTTTTACCTAGGATATAGTGTACTTTTAATGAGGAAAGCAAGGGAGCTGCTTTTTTACTGTCCACACATACATCCTGTTACTATGAATTGAGAGAAATAGTCATTTGTCAATAGGTTTAAAGTGATGGCAGAGCACAAAAGAAATCAATTGCAAATGGAAATGTGTCTCATAGTACAGTCAGCAAAAGTGCATTGAGAGTTGGTAATGTATAGTGCCTAATAATGATCACACCAGAGTAGAACCTGTACAAATATTGATAAGACCATTACTGCTTCTGAATTGTTTTCTCTTGATTCATGATTTGGTGTCACACGTCATTCCAGTCAGCTCATTTGTAACATCTGATTGTTTTTAGTACGCTATCTTCCGGTCCTGCAATAGAAGTAAAAAGTATTGAAAGTCTGAGATCGGGTAATGTTTAATGTTTATGTCTGTCAACCCTGCTACTGGTCATCCTGTTCAACAGGAAGTAAGTAAATGCTTTTCTTCTGTTGCACATATTGTTAAGATTTAAACTGAAAAAAGTAAAAGTAACCACTTATTGTGTATTTTAGATGTTGAGCAGTCAGCAGTTTCATAAATAAGATTGAAATGAAAACTTCCTGGCTCATTAATGCTGTGTTCAGAACCGAGACTTGAACCAATAACACTGCCTTTCATAGGAAATCCTCTTATAAGCATTGCCAGATAAAATGCAAGTTTTCAGGTCCGAGTCCTGGCCTAATTTTTCTGGATTTCTGCAGCCCATTCAGCCACTTACTGCATCAACAGCATGGTGTGCCGCAGAATGAGCTGTATGATGGGCTTATGCCTACTCTGTCAGCAAAATACATTACATCCAAATTGTGGAGGTGTCCTGACTTCCTAGCAGGCAACACACAGGGGTGGCCGCACTACTCATGGCAACCAGATGATGACCTAAGTGCTGATAGACTTACACCGGCCATGTGTACTTTCTGTATCATAGCACCCAGAGCAGTAATTAGGCCATTGCGTAGGCTGTGAGAGGCCAGTTCGCTCAGAGTGATCTTGCTGGACCAGGTGCCGAATGCACTCACATTTCGTCCATCGGGAACTCACTCGACACCAGTGCTGCACTAGCACCACTGGTCCGTGCCAGTCTCCGCAACGCAAAACCTCCGACATGTCCTGTGCTGAAGACGGGGACGCCATCACCACAACCAGCCATCAGACTATGTAATGTTTCCTCTTGCTAACTGTTGATATAATTTCGCACTTAGACTTTTTCCATACCGTCTGAAAATTGACTGTGTCTCTTGTTCTTGGATTCTTAACCAAGTGTATATTTCTTACTGTCTGTTCTAGTATGATATTCTTACTGAAAGTCCGTGCCCACGAAGTTCACAACGAGAAATTTTCTGAGGTACTGTAACAGTCTTGGTCGCTATAACCTTTTTTGTATTCTTTAATTCTACAAGAAATTTTTTTGATTTCGTAACTGTTTCGCAACAAATTTACATGAAGATAGTTACTGGTCTTTAGCCCCTTGTTCTTTTGTATAGACGACACTCTTATCTTGTTGAAGTCAAGTTGCTTCTTAAACATTAAACACCTAACTGGTCAAAATCAGTGTTAGCTTTGTGTTTTATACTTTCTCATTGCAGAGCAGATTGTTTAAGTTTAATAAACATTTTCAAGTTTATTCTACTTGGGTGTGTTTTCCTTGTGCAGTCTTTGGTGGAAACATTAGAATGATTCTGAAAAATTTTAACTGCTGTTGTTGTTGTGGTCTTCAGTCCTGAGACTGGTTTGATGCAGCTCTCTATGCTACTCTATCCTGTGCAAGCTTCTTCATCTCCCAGTACCTACTGCAACCTACATCCTTCTGAATCTGCTTGGTGTATTTATCTCTTGGTCTCCCACTACGATTTTTACCCTCCACGCTGCCCTCCAATACTAAATTGGCGATCCCTTGATGCCTCAGAACACGTCCTACCAACCGATCCCTTCTTCTAGTCAAGTTGTGCCACAAACTTCTCTTCTCCCCAATCCTACTCAATACCTCCTCATTAGTTATGTGATATACCCATCTGATCTTCAGCATTCTTCTGTGGCACCACATTTCGAAAGCTTCTATTCTCTTCTCGTCTAAACTATTTATCGTCCATGTTTCACTTCCATACATGGCTACACTCCATACAAATACGTTCAGAGACGACTCCCTGACACTTAAATCTATACTCGATGTTAACAAATTTCTCTTCTTCAGAAAGGCTTTCCTTGCTATTGCCAGTCTACATTTTATATCCTCTCTACTTTGACCATCATCAGTTATTTTGCTCCCCAAATAGCAAAACTCCTTTACTACTTTAAGTGTCTCATTTCCTAAGCTAATTCCCTCAGCATCACCCAACTTAATTCGACTACATTCCATTATCCTCGTTTTGCTTTTGTTGATGTTCATCTTACATCCTCCCTTCAAGCACTATCCATTCCGTTCAACTGCTCTTCCTTTGCTGTCTCTGACAGAATTACAATGTCATCAGCGAACCTCAACGTTGTTGTTTCTTCTCCATGGGTTTAATACCTACTCCAAATTTTTCTTTTGTTTCCTTCACTGCTTGTTCAATATACAGATTGAATAACATCGGGGACAGGCTACAATCCTGTCTCACTCCCTTCCCAACCACTGCTTCCCTTTCATGTCCCTCGACTCTTATAACAGCCATCTGGTTTCCGTACAAATTGTAAATAGCTTTTCGCTCCCTGTATTTTACCCCTGCCACCTTCAGAATTTGAAAGAGAGTATTCCAGTCAACATTGTCAAAAGCTTTCTCTTAAGTCTACAAATGCTAGAAACGTAGGTATGCCTTTCCTGAATCTAGCTTCTAAGATAAGTTGTAGGGTCAGTATTGCCTCACGTGTTCCAATATTTTTACGGAATCCAAACTGATCTTCCCCGAGGTCGGCTTCTACTAGTTTTTCCATTCGCCTGTAAATTATTCACGTTAGTATTTTGCAGCAGTCACTTATTAAACTGATAGTTAGGTAATTTTCACATCTGTCAACACCTGCTTTCTTAGGCATTGGAATTATTACATTCTTCTTGAAGTGTGAGGGTGTTTCACATGTCTCATACGTCTTGCTCACCAGATGGTAGAGTTTTGTCAGGACTGGCTCTCCCAAGGCTGTCAGTAGTTCTAATGGAATGTTGTCTACTCTTCACGCAGTATCATATCTCCCATTTCATCTTCATCTACATCCTCTTCCATTTGCATAATATTGTCCTCAAGTACATCACCCTTGTATAGACCCTCTATATACTCCTTCCACCTTTCTGCTTTCCCTTCTTTGCTTAGAACTGGGTTTCCATCTGAGCTCTTGATATTCATGTGGTTCTCTTTTCTCCGAAGGCCTCTTTAATTTTCCTGTAGGCAGTATCTATCTTACCCCCAGTGAGATCAGCCTCTACATCCTTACATTTGTCCTCTAGCCATGTCTGCTTAGCCATTTTGCACTTCCTGTCTATCTCATTTTTGAGACTTTTTATTCCTTTTTGCCTGCTTCATTTACTGCATTTTTGTATTTTCTCCTTTCATCAATTAAATGCAGTATCTCTTCTGTTACCCAAGGATTTCTACCAGCCCTCGTCTTTTTACCTACTTGATCCTCTGCTGCCTTCCACTATTTCATCCCTCAAAGTTATCCGTTCTTCTTCTACTGTATTTCTTTCCCCCATTCCTGTCAATTGTTCCCTTATGCTCTCCCTGAAACTCTGTACAACCTCTGGTTTAGTCAGTTTATCCAGGTCCCATCTCCTTAAATTGCCACCTTTTTGCAGTTTCTTCAGTTTTAATCTGCAGTTCATAACTAATAGATTGTGGTCAGAGTCCACATCTGCCCCTGGAAATGTCTTACAATTTAAAACCTGGTTCCTAAATCTCTGTCTTACCATTATATAATCTATCTGCAACCTGTCAGTATCTCCAGGCTTCTTCCATGTATACAACCTTCTTTTATGGTTCTTGAACCAAGTGTTAGCTATGATTAAATTGTGCTCTGTGCAAAATTCTACCAGGTGGCTTCCTCTTTCATTTCTTACCCCCAATCCATATTCACCTACTACGTTTCCTTCTCTCCCTTTTCCTGCTACCGAATTCGTCACCCATGACTATTAAATTTTCGTCTCACTTCACTATCTGAATAATTTCTTTTATTTCATCATACATTTCTTCAATTTCTTCGTAATCGGTAGAGCTAGTTGGCATATAAACTTGTACTACTGTAGTAGGCATGGGCTTTGTGTCTATCTTTGCCACGATACTGCGTTCACTATGCTGTTTGTAGTAGCTTACCCGCACTCCTATTTTTTTTATTCATTATTAAACCAACTCCTGCATTACCCCTATTTGATTTTGTATTTATAACCCTGTATTCACCTGACCAAAAGTCTTGTTCCTCCCGCCACCAAACTCAACTAATTCCCACTATATCTAACTTTAACCTATCCAAGTCCCTTTTTAAATTTTCCTACCTACCTGCCCCATTAAGGGATCTGACATTCCACACTCCGATCCGTAGAATGCCAGTTTTCTTTCTCCTGATAATGACGTCCTGTTGAGTAGTCCCCGCCCGGAGATCCGAATGGGGGACTATTTTACCTCCGGAATATTTTACCCAATAGGACGCCATCATCATTTAACCATACAGTAAAGCTGCATGCCCTCAGGAAAAATTACGGCTGTAGTTTCCCCTTGCTTTCAACCGTTCACAGTACCAGCACAGCAAGGCCGTTTTGGTTAGTGTTACAAGGCCAGATCAGTCAATCATCCAGACTGTTGCCCCTGCAATTACTGAAAAGGCTTCTGCCCCTCTTCAGGAACCACACGTTTGTCTGGCCTCTCAACAGATACCCCTCCGTTGTGGTTGCACAAACAGTACGGCTATCTGTATCACTGAGGCACGCAAGGCTCCCTACCAACGGCAAGGTCCACGGTTCATGGGAAATTCTGCTGGATAGCAAGTGTGATTAAACTGATCATAATCAGTATCAGCTGGCTAGTTTTTAAGGAGAACATTACTCACCTGAACAAAGCAGGCATAGACAAGTAAATCACTGAGTGTAATGCCACAATGCCAAATGGCAGTGTGATCAGTTTGAACAATGCAGTTAAGTGGGCCAGTTAACACTACCATGGTTTGTGACTGTAGACTCGTCGGAAAATAGTACATCAGCAAAGACCGTGGGGAGGTGTTTGCATTTGTTGAAATGTCTATTCGCTAAACACTACAGAGTGATGGAAGTTGGTGCCACGGAGTTCTTGATGGAGTGACACGTGGTATGGATGATATTTATGATGATGCAGAATTGCTACAGCACTGCCGACAGACATAATAGCATTGCGCTGTAATTGCCGGGTGCTATCCATGTGTTGTGCTGCTGTGCCTCTAATATAGCTATTTCATTAGCTTCTCCTGTAACATATTTGCTTTGTTTCCTTTTGCTGGTCTGTATACTGCCATCACACATGAAAGTATTCACAACCTTGTAAAAGAGCAAACAAGAGTGAGCTTTCTCTGAAAAACGCTCGGCGTATGAGTCTACAGCAGCCTCAACATTTCTCATACATTGTCCATAAATCAGGATAATTTCAGTTTTTTATTCTGTGGTTGCAACATTCATCATCGATTTGCACATCTGTTCTCCAAATGATAGGCAGGTGTGCGGGCAATAAACACTGCGCAATTATTGAGATGTTTAGAGCTGCTTTCTGTTCTGTATCTGTACTATACACGAGGCATGGTTGCAGTACATGAGAAACAAATTGGAATTAGAATTCTTTTTGATCTAATGTGTAGTTTTTGAGATGTTTCAATGCCTTCAGTTAAAATGGACACCCTGTTTAAGGACAGCACAGCAGATGCCTGTCCTCAGATTGTGTTCTACTGCTTATTGTACTGTTTACATGTCTGTTGTTTTCTTTAATGTTGATAAATAAACTTTTGTTAACCAAGAAATTAGGCAATCCTAGAAATTACTTCACAAGTGCAGTGTTCACTTCCATGTGCTTAGTCTATTTGGTTGTTCCTTCAGTTCTCATGTTCATGGAGGCAGTGCTCAGATCTCTCCTCAAACAGTAGCAGGCTCTTACAGTTGCTATCATGAATTTTTCGGTCACATTGACTATGCCAGCTTTTACACTGGTGCATGCTGGCCATCCATTACGATGATACAGTCGAAGACTGTGTGACTTATGAGAAGCAGCTTCAGCAACACTTCTTCACTTGTGATGTCTCTGATGCAAACATGTGCAAGGCTTTGTTCCTTTCCTGGATTTCCCCTCGTATTTACCAGTTGTTGTGCCCACTAGCCCCACTGCAGGGATCAGTGTTGCTTTCATTTGATGAAATGTAGAAGTTCGTGTCCAATTATCACTGTAAGCGCACGCATGTCATTGCAGCATTTGTCAAGTTTTGTTGTTGTCATAAACAGTCCCACCAGGTCTACTGGACTTGGGCAGCCAAACTCTACGACCCCAGTTGCAAATATCAGTTTTTTGCCAATGTTCATCAGGATTCCAATGCTGATTCTGTGGTCCGTGACAATATTATTCTGTTGTTACTGAACAAGGAGGTGCGTCAATGCACACGACAGTGTGAGAATCCATTTTCGGCTGAAGTGTTGACTATTACTCAGTCTTTTGAGGTATCTCATGCTGCTGGTGGTCAGATTGAGGCTTGGTGTAACAGTTTCGTGGTAGCTCATGCTCTTTATTGTCAGATGTCAGTTTGTTCTCGGCGGAGGACGGCGTGCCAGCTGTACAAATGGGGCCTCTGCTCCTCACTGGACAGCAACGTGCATGACAATAGTAACCAAGGCAGTGATCAGTGCTCTCATCTTACCATATTGTTTTGTACAACACGATAGGGTTACCAGTGTCGCCTAAGCTCTGGGCGACTTGTGACAGCTGTAGGCAAAAAGGATGTATAGCATCTGTGTCATTTACAGCCATCTCCTGCAGGTATGGACATGGATGTCAATTGTGTAGTGCTTCAACAAACTGTTTATTTAAGTGCAACGTATGGATAAAGACCTCAGGCTTTAAGTGGAGAAGAGCACTGCTGTCACATTGCTGAGCTCACAAATCTCTGGTTATTTGACATTTTGTGAGTTACAACAAGCAGCATATTACAATTTTGGGGCAATTTACTGCTCCAACAGTGTATAAAGATGTGGTTTGCTCACTTATTTTTCTGGTAGTGGAGGGTGCTGTTACCAATAGGTTGTTTGGTGTGGATGCCTTCAATGACTGGTTTTTACATTGCGGATGAGTTGGGTTGTGCCATTAACTTTGCGACCCACATTGCCTTGAAACCTGATGATGTGGCTGCACTTTTACTGTGTGCGCCCTATTTCCCTGGCCTTGTGTGAGCAAGTGAAATCAGAATTGGATAGGATGACATTATTGGGGATCATCCAGCCTATTGCATCAAGGGAGTGGTCAATCCCCTCATTATTGTTAAAAAAAACTGAATGGTCAGCTTTGCCTCTGCGGCAACTTTAAAGTTTCCATTAACACTCAATCTATCATTGAGACCTATCCTTTGCCCTGTAGGGATAAGTTGTTGGCCAAACTTGCAAAGGGTCAGTTTTTCTCTAAAATTGATTTATCTACAGTCTATGCACAGGTTCCATTGAATAAGGATTTGAAAAGACACTTTGTGATTAACACACTCTTCAGGTTGTACCAATGTCAGTGCTTCCTGTTCAGTGTGACTTGCGCCTCTGTGACTTTTCTTTGTTTTCTGGAACAATTGATGATGCCTGTTCCAGGGTAGGTAAACTATCTCGATGATGTTGTAGTGACAAGTGCATTCTTGGAAGAGCATTTTACACAACTTATAATCCTTATCCAAGCTCTTAAATAATGCTGATTTGAAGTGCAATTTAGCCAAGTCCCACTTCCTTCAGTCATCCATTGTGTATTTGAGGTTTCTCGGGATGATGTAAAGACTTCATGTTTGCCGCTGTTCTGACAGCTATATTTCTTTTAGGAAAACATTTTTTCTAGGTAAAATTGCCTAGTATCACAAATTCATTGCTATGTTGTCCCATCCTCTTCATGAGTTGCTCCACAAGGACGTTCCTCTTTGTGGACGCCGGCCTGTGAGCTCACATTCGCACTGTTGAAATCTAAATTGCACTCTGCTCGTTGTTTGGCTACCTTCTGTACTGGCCCACCTGGTTTTGGGTACAGACGGCTCTCGTTATGGCTTTGGGACCACTCTTGCACGTTGCTATGAGGACAGTTCCAAACGTCCAATATCTTACGCATCAAAAACATTCAGCTATGCTACTCCCAAGCTTAAAAAGAAAGCGCTTGTTATCTACACCATCAAAAAGTTTCATGTGTTCTTGTATGAGTCCAAGTTCCACCTCATTATTGACCACAAGCCCTTTATTTTGTTGTTTAATGAAATACGTTTTGGCGTACCACACAGTATGCCAATGCCAATGTGCTGCCCGCCTTCCAGTGGGGCCAGATCCTACTTTTGATCAGGATGAGCTCCCTTGTTTTCACTTAAATGCTGAAGCACAACATACAGTGAAAGGATTTCCTATTAAAGGCTTCTGGATCACAGCTGCTGTTGCTGCTGATCTGGTTTTGTGCCAAGTTGTTTACCTTCCTTGGATGTTTGGCTGTACAGGCCTCTGGGAAGGGCTTCTGATACTTCAAGTAACACCAAATTTTGGTGCTTGATGGTGGTGTCATCTTAACTACGGATGGCCTGTTCCCCAGGGTTGTGATTCTGGCGGCCCTGCAGAGGGATGTGCTTCAGCTCTTACATCTGGAACATTCGGGGGCCTCTCATACCAAGTCACTGACTCGTCGACATGTGTTTTGGCCTGGCATCGATGGTGACATTGCATCTTGCTGGTGCCTGCTCTCAGAGTACTGCACAACAGGTGGCACCGTGGTCGACGCTCTCTCCGTGGCAAGCACCACAGCAATCATGGGAATGCACCCGTGTTGATTTTGTGAGGCCCCTTTCCTAAATTGTTACTGGTTGTTGATTGCCGCTGCTTTCTCGAAATTTGTGTACGTTCTCCAATGTCCTTTCATGCCAGCTGTGGTTACGGTGCAGCCCCTCTCAAATTTTTTTTCTATTGAATGATTTCCTTGTACACAGCTGAACAGATAATGGTCCACAGTTTGTGTCTCAGACCTTTAGCGATTTCTCCATCCATCAAGGCATTCACCACTTGACTGCTCCTCCATTCCACTTCCAATCTAACAGTGAAGCTGTATGGCACGTCCAGGTTCAAATGAAGAAGTACATCACGTATGATGCATTGATGCCCATCTGGAGATCCTACAGGTTTACGCCCGTAGGTAGTTTGAGTCTTTCTGAGCTAATCCACAGCTGCGAGGCGTGTACCCTCCTGCTAATGCTCATGCTGCCCCACTGGCCATCGGCGTGTCCCTCATTGAGGTTCACTCCTGGCTTCATGCTCTGACTCTGAGTTTCAGCCACTGACTGAAGTGGATTCTGGCCTTGGTCACTGCTGCCGCCTCTGTATGTTGCACACCAGTGAATGGCTGGTGGGGAATCCACCATGATCAGCTGCAACCTTGCACCATGGGGGGACTTCAGGTCCACCACCTTTGCCGTCGCCTTCTCCTTAACACTCAACACCTGTCCATGCCTCGCACGACATTATGCTGCATGGGCAGACACATCCTCCTTGTGGATCTCGCCCTCTCCTCCTGGGTCCACCCGAATGCATGACGCTGGATGATCTCGTGATGCTTCTCTGCCACCTGCACTTCCATCACCAGGTGGGTCAGTACTATCGGGTCTTTCATCGATGTTCCCCAACCAAGTGACTGGTGCCTTCACTATCTTCTTAGTTCCAGTACTATGCGGGAGGGTGGGGGGAAGGCACCTGCCACACATCTGCAGCCTCATCACTTCTGCCCATACTCGCCAGTTACAGCTCAGTATCGCCTACCACCATCAATCACCATCTGCGATGTCTGCTGCGGACGCCATCGATGTGTTATCAGTTGCCCTGATGCCCTTGTGAAAGGAGTGTTCTTTCCCCAAGGTGAAGGAGCGCTGCAATCCTGTACATCATATCCTGATACATGCCATGGCACCTGGCCACTGGCGCCCTAGACTCAAATACTCCACCAACAAAATCTGCACAGGCTGGCCACCAAAGACTGTGTGCGACTGTGCACGCGGCACAGCACTCACCGTGCTGCCTACCGCAGCTTTCCTCTATGTAAGGACAGCACACCAGATTGTGCTGTACTGCCTGTTGTACTGTTTTCTACGTTTGTTGTTTACTTGAATGTGGATAAATAAACTTTTCTTCTTGTGGCTGCACTATTGTTTGTGTCTAGCAATACAACAAGGGCTATACCAAGATTAGGAAATCCTACAAATTACCTCACTGTAAAGATTCAAAGATTGAAACTCCTGTTAGCTACATAAAAGCAGCAATATTCATTGTAAACGTGCTTTGTGTTACTAATGTAGTTTGCTATTATTGTTCAGTAAATATCATTGTGATAGGCATGTCAGTATGAAAAACAGTCAGTAAAAGTCACTATTTTTCAGATTGGTCAGTTTTAGTCTGCAGTTTCTTGATTTTGGTTTGCAAAGTGAGTTTTATACCAAGGCCTTTTTGAAAAAGGTTTTGTGCAATGTGAAAAAAGGTATGTTGCTGGTAAAGTAATGTTTTATGTGACAGATACATTGAAAAATTAGAAAATGCTATCAAGAAGGTTCTGAGTTAAAACCTTGTTAACAACCCTGTGAACCAGAGGTAATTCATGATCTCCATATTAAGAACATTATCTAAGTGATGTGAAATCACTGAAAGCGTGAAGACGTTTGACAAATCAGGTATGAAACATTTGGATCATCAGTTTATGAACCATCTTTCCTCAAGATGATCAACACTAAGGCTCCGATAGCCTCTTTCCATCATGTATCAAACACAGGAACGGGACATTGCTGACTTGAAGCAAAGGATTCGTAATGCCATTGCCATTGATGACACTATGCTACAGCGAACATGGCAAGAGTACAATCATGATGTGCTTCGTGCAACTAAAGGCACCCATATAGAGGTCTATTAAACACTGCCAAAAAAACTTTTATAAACATTGATTACAATAAAATAAATGATGATATAATATTTCAACAACTACCGTTGTAATAAAATTTTGAAGTTTTTAAGGGGCTTTATGGACACCTTGTATATCCAACTGCTAAATGTATTGAACTGATGTCTTAGTTGCCACCAGGAACACCTCCAGATCACCAAGAAATAATTATTTTGGTCGTACACATATGTTATGTTGAACAGTTTGTCATTCTGCACCACAAGTACACCTGGGCAGTATTGTTAATGCCCATTTTTACATTGAGTTACATATCTTCCATTACCTGTCTTTATTCTGTTCAGCACAGATCAGATCTTGGTATGCTCTTCAAAACATGATGGCCTGGACAATATGTAGTGCATTTGAAGCTGTTCTGGGATAGCATTGTGTTACCATAATTTGTCCATCAGTCTGTTATTGTGAAGTCTGTTTTTATGAGTACAAGAATGTCCTCAGCATGACCAGCTATTTTTGTAAATTACCTCATGGCAGTCGGAGATTCTCACCACAAAAATGGGGGAGCTATTTGGCTGAGAATAGTCAAACCAGAAAGCTAGAGTATTTCCAATTGTTACTACGATGAAGCGTACAGTCTGGTTGAGCTGCTTATCAGTGAGTCTGGTTGAGCTGCTTATCAGTGAGTGCACGTAAGGGTTATTATCCTGACTGCAGCACAGTACTCTGCCACAGGGTACACCATTACAAAAGCAGAAGTTCTTAGTGTTGGAGTTGATGAATCTCATGTCATAGTACAAAGTTTCTGCAAGATGTTTCTTGACTTCATGTCAGCAGCAGTTTTCAGCAAATACTCTTTAAAGCTGAGTGTCCTGTGACTGCTAGATAACATGGACTTCTGTTATGCCTCAGTGGTTTCCCTTCAAAATATGCATTTATTTCCTTGTTGGAGAGCTTGTTGACAATGTGAAAACTGATGACTTTTCTCTTGGCAGCACTTGACTGTATCCACCAGTTTGTAGATCTTTGGTCAAGACAGCCTCACTAAAGCCAAGCTCTTTGTGAGTTGCATCAAGAGCCCAATTGCCAGCACATCCAAATTTCCTTGGTGTTGTCTTAGGCTCGTCTGCTATATGCTGGGAAAACAGGAGGAGTTAGTACCAATATTTGTGGAAGACAATTATTAAACTTCGTTAAAGGGCTCATCTTATTGTAAATTAGAAGTTAGAAGTGTCTACTGATGTTTGATGAGGTTTCCAATTTGAAGGCAAGGTATGACTAATAACAGTTTGGATATCATCATTTGCCCCCACCCCCTCTTCACACCCCACCACTCCCCTACATTATTGTAATGCTCTGTTAGATATACAAACAAAGTTGAGGTCTTTTGTTCGTTTTGAAATCCTGCTTTCAATATAAGATTTCTGTGAGAGAACCTGGTCAATGCATCTGTGGTGTGAGTGGAAACCAGTCCATTCAGTATGCAGGTTTTGGAAAATTTTGTGGCTCATTTTGTTATATATTACTCTTTCCAAAGGTTTATGAACTGTCTAAGCGAAGCAATGGGTTGGTAGCTTCACATTTTGTCATTTGGTTCACCCAGTCTTAAGATGCCTATGGTTTTTGCTCTTTTCAAATCATGGGATAATTCACCACTTTGGAGAATATCGGTAAAGAATACTGCTAAACATTTTTTTACATACTTCCCCCTGTGGATTAGGAATTCTGAATGAATCCATCAAAACAAGATTCTTCCCCTGCTTTCATTTTATTGAGAGTTATCATTTCCTCACTGTTGAATGGTCTAGAGCAGAGTTTCTCGACTGCCATTTCGTGACACATTGGTGTGTCACAAATACATGTCGGACGTGTTGCAAAATTTTTAATATGTTTTGATCTTCCACTGATAAAATATCTAGAACGTAACAAATTTATCACCAAATCATTTCTTGGAGTAGCCCAGTTCGTAAGAAATCGCCTATATTATATATGATCCCATGCATAATAATAATACAGTAATTAAAAAACGTGTATTGATGTGTGCATGTAGTGGTGATGCGAAAGTTTGAAACATACAGTGGTGTGCCCCAAAGGAAGATATGTTGAAAAACATGGGTCTAGAGAAACACGACTCAGGTTATGGGCTAGTTTGAAAGTCTTCAATTAATTTTTTACCTTAATTGTATATGACTGAATCTGATAACCTCTGGAGGTAGATACAATGTTATTTACTACTTGCTTGGGAGTAACAGCCTTCTTCATTTGGTCTGATGAGTTGGCATCTCCAAGATTTCTCCATAAGCACCAACCTTTTCTGCTTGAAGTGCAGAGCTTAAGACCTCAACTGTTTCAGTCCACTGCCTGTGGCAAGCTGTATTGATACTGTGCGGAAGTTCATCAGCTATTTCATGGTCATTGTTGTGACAAAATCTTTTGTATAGGATTTTGAACATTTCCATCCATCCCCTTTATATTCATTGCAGAAAGCCTCTTGGGATACATTTCTTTGCTATGAACAGCACAGCACCAACGAACCTCTTACAATTTGCACTTATTTGTTGGATAAATCCCTCACATTTGTCCTGATTTTCAGAACATTTAGACCAGTCAGATTTGGAAAATCATCTTATGACAAGTATGCTTGTACCTATTTCAAGAAGCAATGGATAGTATTAACTGTGCAGGAAGTCTTCCTGGAACACATGAGGCAATACTGACCACCCTGAGGCTTTCCTTAGAGGATAGGTTCAAGAAAGGGATAAACCTGCATTTTTTACATTTGTCAATCTGGTGAAGGCTTTTGACAATGTTATTTGGAATGCGATCTTTGAAATTCTGAAGGGAGCAGGGATGATAAAATACAGAGAGCAAAATATTATTTACAACTTGTAAAGAAACGAGACTGCAGAAGACTCAAAGGACATGAAATGGAAGCAGTCACTGAAGAGGGAGTAAGACAATATTGTAGCCTATCCCTAATGTTTTTCCATCTATTCACTGAGCAAGCTGTGGAGGAAATCAAGGAGAAGTTTGGAAAGGGAATTAAAGTTTTGGCAGAAGATGAAACTGCAAAAGTCACTTCACAACTGAATCTCACACTCGCAAACCATATTGGCCCCAAAACAATATGAAGGGAGTTCCATAAGTAGGGAATTTCTGGGCGAGATGGAATTCCAAAACCACTCATCGCTGATGCAAATACCAATAACAGGAAAATGTGGCTCTGAAGCCATAAAACCTGGATTAGGGTGCAATTGAAAAACGGCCTTTGGTCAGATGAGTCTTGTTTCACACTGTTTCCAACTACTGGCTAAGTTTATGTCTGAAACACAGTGGGGATCAATGATGATATGAACGGCCATATTGTGCTATTCCATGGACCTCATTGTTATTCTGCAAGGTCACATTGCCACTAAGGATTATGTGACCATTTTGGCTGATCAAGTCAATCCCATGGTACAATGTTTGCTCCCTAGTGAAGATGCTGTATTCCAGACCAGCAGCGCTTCTGTTTACACAACTTAGAGAGAAGGGTGCATGATTGCTAACCATCTCCATCATCGTTATCTGAACTTGCCACTATTTTGCTGGAAGAATGTTGTAAGATTCCTTTGAAAACCATGCAGGGCCAGTATTTATCCATTCCAAGACAAACAAAAGCTGTTTTGAATGCCAACAGTTTTCCTATAACGTATGATAGTGAAGGATGATGGAACATCTGTTAAGACATCAGGAAGTAACTTCCATGGGAGCTGTAGAGGGTAAGAGCTATAGAGGAAGACAGAGATTGGAATACATCCAGCAAATAATTGAGGGCGTCAGTTGCAAGTGCTACTTTGAGATGAAGTAGTCGGCATGGGAGAGGAACTCGTAGGGGGTCGCATCAAACCAGTAAGAAGACTGGTGACTCAAAAAATGAGAGTGGGGAAAAAATGTGTTGGTGTTTACAAGTTTTTGGCTGTCCCCTGTATACAAATTGCCATGTAATTGTAGGAATCCTTAGGTCTTTGCAGAGACTTCAGCAAGATGATCAGTTGTCAACTTTACACATTATCTTTACCACATGCTTCTGTAGAATAAATAGTTTTTTCACATTACTTACATTATTCCAGAAGGTTATGCTGTAAGACAATTGTGTGGAAGTATGAAAAATATGCCAGTAATCCTATCTGCAGATCAACACAAAGGGAGACTTCTCAGTGCAAAACAGGCACAACGGAGCTTTTCTGTATTTACTAGCTGCTGCCATCTCAGTTTACTGTCCATCAGGATGTCAAATATTCACAACAGTGTGTCATCCAGTATGTGCTCTTTGAACTTTACTTCTGCTACACTGAAAGTTATTTTCATTTTTTGGAATTGCATAATGTGAGTCTTTATAAAATTAAGGGTTAAACTGTTTGCTGTGAACCAGTGTCTGGTGTGAATGTGTTTGACTTATTATCAGTACACTAATGTCACTGCCAAACAGGTAAATCATTTACGAGAGCCGAGAACAGAAGGAGATCATGTACCAGACATTTTGGGACACTGTATTTAGTGTCTCCTCACTCCAAATTTAGTCTTGGTCCTGTTGTATCATTTGTCAAAATGACCATTCGTTGTGTCAACTTTTATCAATGCCAGTGGAAGGATTTTAAGAGCACTCTATTATAGTTTTTCTTTTAGAATTTTATGCTCTATGAAATCAAAGGTGTTGGTAATATCACAGACTATGCCAGTAGGATAGCTTTTCCTTGTTTAACTCTACCAGAGTTGAATTGTCAGACATTGCTTTCTCCATAGAGGAGCCTTTACAGAAGCTGAAATGAGCTGCTATTAAAATATTATTCTCGGAGAGATATACTGTGGTAAAGTACCTTCTCAAAAATTATTGAGAACATGGGACAAAGGGATGTGGGCCTATAACTGGAGGTCACTTGATACCAACATGAAACATGAAAGGATGTTAAAAAGCATATTTTCAGCAGAGAAACTAGTCCTCTCAGAACACCCTCCTCTGCCTAAAATATAAAGGCATATCAGAAAGTCTTCGCCCCTATTTCTTACTAGCCAAAGTAAGGTACGTAAAGGTACTTATAAATATATGTGCTATTCTATACATCTTACACTATTTTTCCATTTAGCCCTTACTCTGGTTCAGAGTAAGACATTTGCCCCATGGCGGCACTATATTTAAGATGTCCTTGTGATATAATTTGTCTGGATGACTGGAATCACTATTGGGCTGCTGCATGTGAATTGCTGCCCTGCCAGAAACTCTTCAACAGACTGATAACTTGGAAATCACTACAGGAGCAAAATCTGGACTGTGTGGTGGGTGGTCCAGACTATCCTATTGAAATGACTGGATCCTGTCGGCAGTTCTGATTGCCGAATGTCACCTTGTATTGTGGATAACCGCATTGCCCACATTGAGAATCCCTGAGTGCTGCTTCCTGATGGCAGCCCGCAGATATTACAGTGTGGAACATAAAATTTTGACATTGGTAGTTGCACATAGAAGCATGAACTCCAGCAGGTGCACTCCAAGCCTGTTTATTAAGTGACGAACTTCAGTAAAATTCGCTTCAACCAAGAAATATTGAAACATGCTTTAATAAGCGAATAGCAGAATTTCTTTTACAGTTGCAAGAGCCATCCCAATGGAAGGCAAGCTAGGCACCAATGATTACAATCTTACTGTAGGCCGAGAAACATACTGCGTGGTCAGCATTGTCAGTGAAATAATAAGCTCACATTACTAGCAGTGCCAAGCTCCTGTTCTGGAATATTCTGTTTGTATATTTACAGGCAAATGGCAAAAATTAAATGTAAAAAATAAACAAAAAAGTGCTATCTTGAGTACAATATGCTCAAGACCTCCGAACATGGCAGTCATATGACACACGGATGGGTTCCTTCTACAGCAGGAGGACCCACCAGCATTTCATGAACTGCCATTCTGCAGTAGGCTACCAACGAATCATAGCCTATAATTTGCTTTTTCTACAACTGACCATCAGCTGCATCAGTGTTGATTAAAAAGTAAGATAACAAAGTCTCTTGTGGTGATGGTTAAAGTTTAATCACAGTTAAATTGTCTCTGCACTGCACCAAATGCCAGTTAGCAAAACACATTCAGCTAACAAGAAATTTAACCACAGTTAAGTTTATGGCTTAGAAAGTGCCTGTAATACATTCAAAATAACAATAATCATTGTCTGTTGCAATTATGTGCAGTTTTCAGTTTGTTGTTATAACAGGTATTGTTATTGTGCTATGGAGAGCAAGAAAAGGAGGGAAAATTTCTTAAAATTTGGAACTGAAAGTGAAAATTTTAGAATGCAAAAAAAATGGACAGATGTGTTAAGAAGATTCTGGACTTGTTGATGGCTTGAACAGCAAATAATGCTGTACTACAATCTGACATAAATACTAGTAGAAGTTATTCATTAATTCAATTGAAACTTCATCCCATTTTTGGCTTTAAATTCAATACAGGTAAGGCATAGTGTCTAATTTCAGTTTGCATTTGCACATGCATATTCCCAATGTTGCATTGGCTACCATAACTCGGAAGTAACATACTTCATCACATAGAGTTGAAGATCATGAGTCCTTTTGCAGTTTCATTTGAGTGAAAGAGGAGACTTTTTTTTTTTTAAGCTACTCATCATCATTGAAAAGATACTTACTGACAAGATACGAACATGAGGCACTCCATGAAACAAAGAGATAGGTTTGTGTGTGTGTGTGTGTGTGTGTGTGTGTGTGTGTGTGTGTGTGTGTTACTGGCCAGTGGGGTAACATTCCATGAAACAAAGAGATAGGTTTGTGTGTGTGTGTGTGTGTGTGTGTGTGTGTGTGTGTGTGTGTGTTTTACTGGCCAGTGGGGTAACATTCCAGACACTGACCTTTGCAATGAGAAAAACAGCAAATAGATTATTTATAATAAAGAACATCTACTACTACATGTAATACTTCTATTACATCAAGAAGAAAGGCACAGGACATCTTTAGAAAAAAAAAGTGATAAAAAAATTTGGAAGGAGGTAGATGCAAACCTGCTACCTTCCTCTTCATAGCTCACTATGCTAACAATTAAGCTACAGTTTCAACACAGCAGCCAGCTCTCAGTATCAGTATACACTGTGTACTTACCTTGTCTGCAAACATTATTATTTTGTATTTAAAAATGATAAGTTAGTGGCATGCTTTTGATAGATCAGCATTGTGCTGTTGCATTGAAATCTACTGTACCAATGATTCCAGGAAATCCATCCAACACACTGAAACCATCCACTACAGAGTGTAATTCTGCTTGAGGAGGAAACTTTAAAATTGTGGTGATATTGGTGCTGTGACCCCAATACATCACTGATAAGTCTTTGCGCTGTTATTCTATGACCATTAGCACTGTCACCAATAACTATATTAAATGCACCAGTTGCATACACCCTTAATGTTATTAGAAGTCTGTTCATGGGCAAAACAGGATTAACCCTATAAATAGGAAACGCCAACCTTTCACTGATTTGACCTCATAATCACCACACTGTTTCTTTTGAATGACAAAATCTCTCTTTAAATGTTCTGTCCCTGTAATTTTCAAGATAATTTGCCCTTTTCACAAGTACACCAATATGGTTGCAATGATGATTTACATGTTTAAGATATAACATTTTTCGTCTCCTGTGCCATCTAAAACATCAAAATGCATCACTCTGTTAATACGATACATGTTTACTTTATTCTAACCATAATCACTTCAAGATAAATGATCGTTCAACATTGGTCGACTTTAACCGTGATCAACTCCCTTGTTCAACTTTAACCGAGGTTGGTGCAGTCAAATTTTGTGTTGACAAGGGTTGAATGCTGACATAACTGTGGTTAACTTTTAGTCAAAGTTGGTGCAATCAGCCCATGTGGTCATTCCACTTCGTTGTTACCTTCAGATATATCTGAAATGACTGAATCTATATGTGACTCGTTAATCCTGTAGTCAAAGAATACTGGGCTTTTGCAGTTCATGAAGTGGCCAGCTTTTGCAATTTTCTAAATTGATACTTGCCAGTCTTTGCACTGGGCTGATATTTTTGCTAAACAGAATTCCCTCACAGATAACTGCATCATTTCCAGAGAGTCTGAGATTGCAACTAACACTATCTGTGAATTCATTAATGCAACACTATACATGAAGTCAATGTATAATAGAACAGTAATTGTTCTATCTATCATACATCCCTCCAGGCAGGGCTGGTTTAAGGCACAAGTGGCCACTTGCAGTGTCAAACCGAGAGGGGCAAGAGAGGTGCATCTAGTGCAAAAATTGTCCACAGATTGTATTGAAAACAACCCGTTTCCATGCTCACCATATTTAGATTCAGTTTTAAAGATCCTACCAAGAGCCCTACATATAGCAACTAGTGTATGAGGGAGGGGAAGGGGGTGCCAAATTATATGTTGCTTGTGTGGAAAAATAGAGAGGGAATCGCCAAATTATATGTCGTGTGTGTGAGAAAATATTCTTGAACCAGCCCTGCCTCCAAATATTGCTTCAGTGTTTGTAGATAACATGTGGCCTCCTGCCTGTAAAGAAATTTTTGATCTAGTTGCAGATTTGGTTAGATATCACTTATGAAAATATTTCCTTTAAGAGGTGTCAGAATCAGACTGAACAAACTGCTTTCTGAAACCCTATAAATACCAAATTTACCTGGATTCCTTTATCTGTGGATATGGTGAATCAAGTTTCGTATGAATGGTGTTTCCAAAACACATTTCCATGAAGGTCATTTTGTTCCTGATAGCTCATTATGTTTGTACTCTGAACACACTCTGGAATTCTACTGCAAATAGAAGTGAGTGATTAAGATGGCATTTCTACGGATCTGTTTTACTTCCATTATTTTAGAGGTATGTGAACTATACTTTTTTCCAATCACTGGGAATGTTTCTCTGTTCGAGGGACCTGATCAGTTTTGTGCAAAGTGATTTATTTGATATATTAAAGGCGTAGATGGACCATGATAATGCAGAAGAATGATTTATTTACTGAAAATATACGGGGAAAGAATTAATGGTTAAATATCTGACATTTTGTAAAATAATTTAGAGAAAGAGGCGTAGTTTCATTATCATGGTTGCACTAAAAACAATTCAAGATGTAGTTTGTGAATTGCTTGTTTCAAGAATCTTTCAATTTTCACTTATGTTCTGTTTTAATCTTGAGTCCATTTTTCACTTATATTATTTGTGAGTAGTCAACCCACTTTGGAGTGAGATTTCAGACAGTCGGGTCTTATTGAGCTTAATAGTTAAGCAAGTTTTGGGCAACTTGGTTTTGGATTCCAACAAAGGTGAAATTATGTCTGATACAGTCATAGACAATCAAGAGCCAATATGACAAAGTGCAGCCCTTGTGTTACAATGCAGTTTGTGAAATTTGAAAAACAGTACAAAAGTATATAGAGAGAATTTAGCCATGGTTGGGTTTTGTAATTTTCCAAGGTCACAAATGGAAAACTAATAAATCCATCTTAATTGCAACCATGACTGATTTCTATCTGTAACATTACCACGGTTGCTGTACCGGTGCCACAGAGTTTGGGAATGGAGTGGAATGACTTTTAATAAGTCCCTTGTCTCATTCCATTTCCAGTCAGTGAGCAGGAAGACAGACTGGTTATAGACCTCAGTAAGATCCTGAATTTCTCCAGCTTCACATTCTTGTTCATGACTTTTTTACAGGAACATTTTCAGAGCTTTAAGAGTGACTTATTTTTGTGATCCACAATGCCTTTTTAAAGCATTCTAACTATTGTTTATTCTGAAACACTAGCCAGAGAGAAACTGCTTACTTAGAATTAAGTCAAAATGACCGAGATTGTAAAAGTGTGTAATTCTAACATGAGAAAAAGCTACAGTTCTATCATTAAAAAGGAAATTTGTAAAAACTACAATGTCGAAGTAACAAATTTAAGTGTCTGAAGCTTACAATTCTTAGCCAACTCTTTAAGAAGCGAAATCAATGAAATCGACAATGAAAACTGGGAGCTAAGGGTGAAGCAAAAATATAGTGAAGTGACTCGAGGCAAAAGTAATCAAGTGTCTAAAGGGAAAGAAGTGATTCACGAAGTTAAGACTTTAGTCACAACAAGAACAATGATCTGCTACATTTATGGATAAAACAAATATCATGTTCTGCAATTAAGTTGCCACATTAAGGATTATGCAAATGACTGAGAACTTGCAAAAAACAGTGCACTGAAAATGAAGGGAAATACAGAAAAAATTATAATAACAAGCAAGGATTATCAGGTAAAAAGACCAGTGTGATTTTTCTAACAGATAAGCGTGGCAAAAAACTATCTAGTATGAAACTTCCTGGCAGATTAAAACTGTGTGCCCGACCGAGACTCGAACTCGGGACCTTTGCCTTTCGCGGGCAAGTGCTCTACCATCTGAGCTACCGAAGCACGACTCACGCCCGGTACTCACAGCTTTACTTCTGCCAGTACCTCGTCTCCTACCTTCCAAACTTTACAGAAGCTCTCCTGCGAACCTTGCAGAACTAGAACTCCTGAAAGAAAGGATATTGCGGAGACATGGCTTAGCCACAGCCTGGGGGATGTTTCCAGAATGAGATTTTCACTCTGCAGCGGAGTGTGCGCTGATATGAAACTTCCTGGCAGATTAAAACTGTGTGCCCGACCGAGACTCGAACTCGGGACCTTTGCCTTTCGCGGGCAAGTGCTCTACCATCTGAGCTACCGAAGCACGACTCACGCCCGGTACTCACAGCTTTACTTCTGCCAGTACCTCGTCTCCTACCTTCCAAACTTTACAGAAGCTCTCCTGCGAACCTTGCAGAACTAGAACTCCTGAAAGAAAGGATATTGCGGAGACATGGCTTAGCCACAGCCTGGGGGATGTTTCCAGAATGAGATTTTCACTCTGCAGCGGAGTGTGCGCTGATGTGAAACTTCCTGGCAGATTAAAACTGTGTGCCCGACCGAGACTCGAACTCGGGACCTTTGCCTTTCGCGGGCAAGTGCTCTACCATCTGAGCTACCGAAGCACGACTCACGCCCGGTACTCACAGCTTTACTTCTGCCAGTACCTCGTCTCCTACCTTCCAAACTTTACAGAAGCTCTCCTGCGAACCTTGCAGAACTAGAACTCCTGAAAGAAAGGATATTGCGGAGACATGGCTTAGCCACAGCCTGGGGGATGTTTCCAGAATGAGATTTTCACTCTGCAGCGGAGTGTGCGCTGATGTGAAACTTCCTGGCAGATTAAAACTGTGTGCCCGACCGAGACTCGAACTCGGGACCTTTGCCTTTCGCGGGCAAGTGCTCTACCATCTGAGCTACCGAAGCACGACTCACGTCCGGTACTCACAGCTTTACTTCTGCCAGTACCTCGTCTCCTACCTTCCAAACTTTACAGAAGCTCTCAGCGCACACTCCGCTGCAGAGTGAAAATCTCATTCTGGAAACATCCCCCAGGCTGTGGCTAAGCCATGTCTCCGCAATATCCTTTCTTTCAGGAGTTCTAGTTCTGCAAGGTTCGCAGGAGAGCTTCTGTAAAGTTTGGAAGGTAGGAGACGAGGTACTGGCAGAAGTAAAGCTGTGAGTACCGGGCGTGAGTCGTGCTTCGGTAGCTCAGATGGTAGAGCACTTGCCCGCGAAAGGCAAAGGTCCCGAGTTCGAGTCTCGGTCGGGCACACAGTTTTAATCTGCCAGGAAGTTTCACATCAGCGCACACTCCGCTGCAGAGTGAAAATCTCATTCTGGAAACATCCCCCAGGCTGTGGCTAAGCCATGTCTCCGCAATATCCTTTCTTTCAGGAGTTCTAGTTCTGCAAGGTTCGCAGGAGAGCTTCTGTAAAGTTTGGAAGGTAGGAGACGAGGTACTGGCAGAAGTAAAGCTGTGAGTACCGGGCGTGAGTCGTGCTTCGGTAGCTCAGATGGTAGAGCACTTGCCCGCGAAAGGCAAAGGTCCCGAGTTCGAGTCTCGGTCGGGCACACAGTTTTAATCTGCCAGGAAGTTTCATATCAGCGCACACTCCGCTGCAGAGTGAAAATCTCATTCTGGAAACATCCCCCAGGCTGTGGCTAAGCCATGTCTCCGCAATATCCTTTCTTTCAGGA
The DNA here is from genome assembly GCF_023864345.2 of Schistocerca serialis cubense. NCBI lineage: Eukaryota > Metazoa > Arthropoda > Insecta > Orthoptera > Acrididae > Schistocerca > Schistocerca serialis. The sequence continues at coordinate 437,253,743 of NC_064646.1, forward strand.
GTTCTAGTTCTGCAAGGTTCGCAGGAGAGCTTCTGTAAAGTTTGGAAGGTAGGAGACGAGGTACTGGCAGAAGTAAAGCTGTGAGTACCGGGCGTGAGTCGTGCTTCGGTAGCTCAGATGGTAGAGCACTTGCCCGCGAAAGGCAAAGGTCCCGAGTTCGAGTCTCGGTCGGGCACACAGTTTTAATCTGCCAGGAAGTTTCACATCAGCGCACACTCCGCTGCAGAGTGAAAATCTCATTCTGGAAACATCCCCCAGGCTGTGGCTAAGCCATGTCTCCGCAATATCCTTTCTTTCAGGAGTTCTAGTTCTGCAAGGTTCGCAGGAGAGCTTCTGTAAAGTTTGGAAGGTAGGAGACGAGGTACTGGCAGAAGTAAAGCTGTGAGTACCGGGCGTGAGTCGTGCTTCGGTAGCTCAGATGGTAGAGCACTTGCCCGCGAAAGGCAAAGGTCCCGAGTTCGAGTCTCGGTCGGGCACACAGTTTTAATCTGCCAGGAAGTTTCATATCAGCGCACACTCCGCTGCAGAGTGAAAATCTCATTCTGGAAACATCCCCCAGGCTGTGGCTAAGCCATGTCTCCGCAATATCCTTTCTTTCAGGAGTTCTAGTTCTGCAAGGTTCGCAGGAGAGCTTCTGTAAAGTTTGGAAGGTAGGAGACGAGGTACTGGCAGAAGTAAAGCTGTGAGTACCGGGCGTGAGTCGTGCTTCGGTAGCTCAGATGGTAGAGCACTTGCCCGCGAAAGGCAAAGGTCCCGAGTTCGAGTCTCGGTCGGGCACACAGTTTTAATCTGCCAGGAAGTTTCATATCAGCGCACACTCCGCTGCAGAGTGAAAATCTCATTCTGGAAACATCCCCCAGGCTGTGGCTAAGCCATGTCTCCGCAATATCCTTTCTTTCAGGAGTTCTAGTTCTGCAAGGTTCGCAGGAGAGCTTCTGTAAAGTTTGGAAGGTAGGAGACGAGGTACTGGCAGAAGTAAAGCTGTGAGTACCGGGCGTGAGTCGTGCTTCGGTAGCTCAGATGGTAGAGCACTTGCCCGCGAAAGGCAAAGGTCCCGAGTTCGAGTCTCGGTCGGGCACACAGTTTTAATCTGCCAGGAAGTTTCATATCAGCGCACACTCCGCTGCAGAGTGAAAATCTCATTCTGGAAACATCCCCCAGGCTGTGGCTAAGCCATGTCTCCGCAATATCCTTTCTTTCAGGAGTTCTAGTTCTGCAAGGTTCGCAGGAGAGCTTCTGTAAAGTTTGGAAGGTAGGAGACGAGGTACTGGCAGAAGTAAAGCTGTGAGTACCGGGCGTGAGTCGTGCTTCGGTAGCTCAGATGGTAGAGCACTTGCCCGCGAAAGGCAAAGGTCCCGAGTTCGAGTCTCGGTCGGGCACACAGTTTTAATCTGCCAGGAAGTTTCATTTCAGCGCACACTCCGCTGCAGAGTGAAAATCTCATTCTGGAAACTATCTAGTATGTTTTGAGAAATAAATCAAGATGTACCTCTGAATAACGTGGTCAAACCATGATCAGAAACTTAACACGCCGTCGGCACAGGCCTTCAAACAAAAACCACACAAGAAAATGACTGTTTTATGCATAATGGAGTCCAATGATGTAACAAAAAATGAAACAGGTGTCCGCGTAAAACCTCTGCAGAATTTTCTGGGAAAGAATATAGAGAAACACAGGAGTTACTATAGTTACACACAGGCACAATCTAATCTATAGTTCATGTCTAAATAAAAAAATTGAAGGACGAATATTAAAATAAAGAAACTGTGTACTAATTAAGCAAACTATGATGCGGTTGATCACTGCTGTGTAGCTTTTACGCCACTCATGGCTTCCACCTGAACTATGAAGGGAAAATGTTTGTGTGTGATGATGTCAGTGAAATAATTACAGAAAGACTCAAACAGAATAAAACTGCCTATGAATTTAGTGGTTTGAATAAGAACAGGAATATATTTAGGATAAAAGACAGTGACTCAACAGGCAATAAATCTCTTGGTCTTGAGCTAGATACAAGAAGTACCACTCGAAAGGGTGAGTGTTCACAGACAATAAATCTAAATCCATTACTGTAGTGCAAATGAACATTTTCTCAATTTGGAAAAAATATTAGAATTAGAGCATTTTTGTAGTACTGAAAATGTTGATGTTTTATGGGTATCAGAACAATGGATGACAGATCATGTAGAATATTTTGTTCCTCAGGGCTATACTTTTGGTGACATTATGTGTAAATGTCAAAGAAAGAATGGAGGTGCACTAATGTTTGTTAGAGATACTGTAATGTTTTCTAAGATAGGTGTTAGCCCTTACTGTACTGAACTACACAGAGAATTTAGCTGTACAAGACATAGTACAGAGAATACTACAATTGGTAGTTTACATAGATCTCCATGAGGAGCTTGTTTCTCAAAAGGAGCTTATTTCCCAAAAGTTACCAAATAAAAAAAAAATGAGTTAGAGATAGCAGCCCCTACCTAATGGCTTGTTGGATCTAACAAGTAATATTTTCTTGCAAAAAGTACCAAATCTCGTATACAGAGATAATTAAATCTTGCGTTTTGTACAAAAGTATACCAAATCCCTTTGAACTTCCATAACAAGATGTTCGTTTATGGTGAACAATTACAATGAATTCTGGTATGTCCGATGAATGTGCCAGAATTAGCAGAAAAGCCAAGGAAACGTAAAAGATCCGTTAATATGTGGAAATGGAGTGTTTTGAAATGAGAAAAACATAATGCTGCTGCAAGTGCAAAATCTCAAATCATGCTGACAAGTTTTGCAAAGCATTATGTGTATCAGAAGATGATGTGATATGTGAATATAGCAGATACTGGAACATTACAAATGCTGTGAGTCAACACTGTAAATGCTGTGAATCAGAGAAACTTTTTAATGGGGTATATTCAAGTGAACTAACCTAAAAAGAAGAAGGCCTAATCGAGGTAAGAGAAATCTAGAAAGAGAAAGTAAGAGCTACAGCATGCAAACTGCTCTTCAGTGTTAGGTCCCTGTTTGTAATCTGTATTCCTAAGTATTTTTATTGTTGGGAGAAGGAAGGTTGAGCATGCAGCTGATGAGAAAATGAATAGTGGAGCAGGAGTTTCTGAAACAAGAGGTGATGCAAGGCTTCACGGTGATATGAAGAAACTCCAGGCTGAAATATAGCTCACATAACAGGTTTTAAATGCAGAGAACAGCACTGGGGAAGAAAAAAAGACAATTTAAAAAAAATGCTTGCCTCCAGAATTAACCACATGTAAGATGTGGAATTTATTTTGCGAAAAGAGAGCAGCTGACAGTACAATTTCAACAAATCTACTTATGCTATGTATTATAAAGTGAGCAATAAATTAATTATCTAGTAGATATGGTATCATCAGTTGACAGTAAAAAGTTAGATTAATATTATGCGTAAAATTTATGTAAAGATCATTGCATACTAGAAGGCAGTTTCTAATGTTTTATCATCAGATTCAGTCTGAGGCTTGGCAACATAAAACAGGACATCTGCAATGACTCCCTAGCATTCAGTGTTCATTTAGAAGCTGCTACTGAGGATATCAAAAAACAGCTTTCTGTAGAAAGACTTGCTCATAAACTAAAAGCAAAGTCTTTTTTTTAGGAACTTAATATATTCCCAGATGGCAGTGCAACTTTGAATTGATGCAGAATCAGTCTTTACCAAAAACACAAATTAGTAGAGTGTATTATTTGCACCAATTATGTTATCATGTGTTGGGAATAGTTATTCATGAGGAGTGCAAACTTATTTCACCAAACATGATACACATTTTTGTAGTTGGCTTGAGAGCGAAGGTGAAAAGTCCAAAGGAAATTAGATATTGTCTGTGGCATTTTTTCAAGTCAGTCTTAAAACCATAATGTGATGTAAATAATTTTAAGTGTATTCATTTGTTTTTGTGACAGTTGTGCATCTCAAAACAAAAATTATTGTATTTTTTTTGTGTTCTGTGTGATTGCATGACAATATATATTTCAAAATGCATGATTCGTCAATATATATTGCCATTCATACATGCCTGCAGATAGGTCCTTTGATATTGCACAAAAGAAACTCCCAAAACTTGAAACTGTAATGCTCCCAGAGGAATATGATGGTGTATTTCAGACAGTAGAAACGCTTCACTCCCAGAATTCTGCTTTTCCTTGGGCAATTGGTAAGAAGTCAGTCAAATATCAGTTTAAAAAAAATGTGAAGCTTAACATCTCACTATTTATTATACATTACCAATGGTTGCTCTGCATGTTGCATATGCAATGACACCAATGTACAAACACAAAATGATCAGAAGTGGGATAACATGATCATATTCTGTCTCAAGTAAAAGATTTACCAAATAGTAGTCATGTACAACAGACAAAGAAAAAAAAAAGGACTTGGTATTTGCAGTGATCTATGAATTAAACCAAATTCCTTTGTACGAAAGTGTGGTACAGGATAATGATGTATGACTAGTTAATGAGGATGGAGACAGTGATAACACAGACATTCACTAGGATGACCGATGTTTTGAACAAAAGGTTGGTAATACTACAAAAAATTAGTTTCTGTATGTGTAATCATTATTAATGTAGTCCCCAGTAGCTGAGTGGTCAGCGTGACGGAATGTCAATCCTATGGTCCCTGGTTCGATTCCTGGCTGGGTCGGAGATTTTCTCCGCTCAGGGACTGGGTGTTGTGTTGTCCCAATCATCATCATTTCATCCACATCGACGCGCAGGTCGCCTAAGTGGCGTCAGATCGAAAGACCTGCACCAGGCAAACGGTCTACCCGACGGGAGGCCCTAGCCACATGACATTTCATTAATGTAGTATCACTTAATGAATCAAATAAAATAATTCTGTAAGACTTTAATTAAATCCCATTCTAAAGGGCCCAGTAGAAATAAGTTATGCTCTAAGTAAGACAAATATTCACAAAATATTTTTGTACTGAGCATTCTTTGTTCATAAAATATAATTTCAGGGTGTATATGATCTGGGGCAACCTGGGGATCTGGGAAAAACCCAGGATTTTTTTCATCTGGGAGAAAACCAGGAAAAACATGGGAATTTTTTAAAATTCCGGGAATTTTTTCATTGTTTTAGTTTTCAGTTAAATTTTTATAACTTTAACTGGTAAGAACCAACACTCTAACAAAGGATATTACTGTTTCTTGCTACTGCAGCATAATGCTGCAGCAATAAAACATGAATGACAGAAAAAAAAGAAAATAAAACTTAAGTTGCAAAGGAAATGTGCCATATACAACAACAAAACAGTCCTCATACAAGCATCTGCCAAGAGCAAAATGTGTCAAACACTTGAGAAAGACTATGCAATGCTTCACAACAACAAATTGCCTCCAATGAGTGTGACTTCACAACTGCTTAAATTAGATTCATTTGAGCAGTTGTGAGCGAGCTCATGTGCATGCGCCATTGAGTCGTGCATGAGTAGTACCTTCTCCTGCTTCTGGCTACTGAAGTGTGGCAGTTAACTTTATAAGCAACAGTAGCAAACAGCCAGATGCTACCTGGAAAAATTTTACTGGTGCGCCTAAGCTGCCAGATTCACGCATGCGCAACAGGGCAGGGGACAAAACAGGATATCTGCCCCAGGCATTTCGGGGGGAGGGGAGGGCGCCAATTTCATATTCTTGAGGAAAAAAACCTTGTTTCACAAAGTGCCTAGCATCCAGCGTACATTGGTCTATCGATTATTCATATGATTTTGAAACATGTCTTTTAGTTTTTGAACAAATTCTAAGTTAATTTCTAAATGAATAAGTTGATTTTTGAATGCGTGCATAGTGTATGTAATGTCTCTGCTATGTGAATTCCCATTGCATCTAGAAATAAACTTTCCTCCAGGCAGAAGGTGACAGGGCTATACGAGCTGAGTGGAATAAAGCCGAACGGGTGAATGCCGATCACTGATTATATGGTTGACTGGGTTTGCAAATGATCAGCATTGTTATAATTACTAGTGAAATCTACAGATTCAGACTACTACAGTGGAAATAAATGACTAACAGAAATAACAGGTAGGAAAGGTTACGTATTATCTTCTTGGTGTATCCGAGAAATTGAAATTTTTACAGAAAATTTTTGGCCAGACTGCTACACCAGTAAGGGCCAGTTGGACTGTCCCCGGGTAGCAGCCACTGAAGTTCTATTCTGAGAGTAATGCGGAAAACTTATTATCTGTGGTGATTTCAACAATGAAATGACCAATAAGGATGAACATGTTATAAGAACATTTTTAATATATTAAGATCTCTAAATCTACATGCTAAAAACTACAAGCCCACATGGATAATGTTAAAATTAATTTTTCGAGAGATATGTACAATGTCAGACTCATTAGTGATGGACTAGCGGACCATGAACCCTTAATTTTAACATTCTGCTGCGATCAGTAATCTAAGTCAGACACAGTAACCAGTATCAAGTGTAATACTACATGGATGAGAGGCCAGAAAGATGAATGTATTAATCTATTTATTGATAGATTAGCTGATGTTAGCTTTGTATACAACAAAGAGACTGGGAATGGCACTGGGCAAGCAATGTCTGATAATTTCCCGGAAAAAAAAATCCACTGAAATATGCTACTCTTGTTCACCATTAATCAAAATTAGCCCTAAGCATAAACAGAAAAGGAACAATTCAAATGGTGTACAGATACACTAGCTCATATAAGGGAAGATATGCTCAGACTACAGAATATATAAAAATTCTTGTAAACAAGAGCCTGAGCTGGATGACACCTCATATAGAGTTTATTTACAACATAAAATGAACTACAAAGACAAACTGACCCTGTCCAAAAAGCTTACATAAAAGATCCAAACCCATACACAAGATGCAGCACTGGACCTTGAATAAGTTACCAATTACTTTATAACCTTTGTGAGCAAGCTGAAAGACAAAATTAATCAAACTGGCACTTGTGCTTCGATATCCTTGGTGCTAAGCCACATAAGTGGTATGCCTTCCACTGGAATGTTGTCACCCTCAAGGATATTATAAAAGCTGTGTCAGGATTCTCAAACTCCAGAAATATGGACTGTTATTGGTCCTCCAACTATGTGATAAAAAAAATAATACATCTCATCTATCAACCTCTTTCTGTCAGCGTCAGCACGTATTTAGAATCTGGAGTGTTTCCTTGTGCACTCAAAATTGGTAAAGTGATACCAGTCTTGAAAAAGGAAGATATGCATCTGCCCCAAAACTACTGATCAGTTTTTATTGTCTCAATTTTCTCCAGGTTTTTTTGAGAATCTAATGTAAAACTAGCTAAATAGCTATTTGAGAAAGCATGACCTCCTCTCCAACAGGTAGTTTGTATTCCAACATCCCGAAAATACCACTACTGATGTTTCTGAAGTTGTTAACTGAGAGTTGACTGCATTTGAACACAAGCATCTAGTATTACTTGACTTTGTGATGTCAGCAAAGCCTTCAACAGTGTACCGTTCAACACCATACTTGCAAAATTGGTGTATTATGGCATAAACAACCCATCTTTAGATGTAATCAAGTCAAAGAAACAGAAGGCAGTTTGTATCAGTCAAAAACAGATGCTCTTCTTTGAAGGAAGTTTGGACTGGAGTGCCACATGGCTCAATCATAAGTCCCTTTCTGTTCATCATTGCAGTTAATGATCTGCCTAACCATGTAGGAGCAGGTTCCATGGTGCATTATGCAGATGACACAACACTGCTCAATACCAACCATGACATGACAGAACTGAATCTGGCATCACAGGAAAAATTGGAACTAGCAATGAACCGTTTTTCTTCCAGTAAACTTCTATGCAATCGTGATAAAACACAGTAGCTAATTCTGTGGAAAGTAAATCTGTTAGGGTTTCACATTGATTTGAAATTAAACTGGGAGGAACGTCTTAGTCATGTCTACAAGAGAATAGCAAGAGTAAGCTATCTGATGTGGAAACAGACAGATGCAGCCACTGGTGAGTATCTGAAGGTTGCATATTTTGGTCTATTTCAATAGCATATTTCGTATGGCATACTGCTGTAGAGACATTCCATTTATGTCAGCGAAAAAAAAAAAAAAAAAAAAGTTTGCAGAAAATAAACAAAGTTACACCAAATGAACACTGCCATCCTCTCTTTATCAAGCTCCAGATATAAACTGTTGTTAATCTATACATATATACACTGTTGTTTTATGTCAAAAGCAACATAAATGAGTTCAACACCATAGAGGTGATGCATCTACACAATACCAGAGGCAAACTGAATCTGGATATACTGAGACATAAACTCACAGAGACTACAAACTTGCACAAAATAACATGCCTAAAACTTTTTAATGAACTTCCAATATCTGCTCAGATATTGCCCTATAATATTTTCAAAGTTAGGATGTATGACTGGTTACTCAAACACCAATTTTACAAGATAGTCAAAATATGTGAAATAAATATGACTGACATTAGTACTCAAGGAAATTCCTTAATGATATGGAACTAAATTATAAAAACTTCACTGTAAAAATTACCCTTAATTGTATATTTCACTATAAGTGGTCAATGGTGAATAAACAGAATACTGAAACTGAATACTCTCTTATCAAGTGCTAGCATGTGTTAGTTTCTGTGAGAAGTTTTCAACTAGGCACTGTTTATTAAAATACTATGAACACTTACTTACATTTATGAAGCAAGTATCAAAATAGCTGTTCAGATATGGGAAAGATAATTACTTGACTGCAGGTTATGTTTTTGCATCAAATAAATGTATGACTATGAAATTATAACATTTGTACACATTTATTTTACAAGATACATATTTCTCTTTTTATATCATTCTTACAAAAATTAACATTCTTTATGAAACACTAAATCATCTGTAGACAGTAAAAGTACATATATCCTGAAATATCAGTCTCTTAACATTTATATAAATATCCTACATTTGTAACAGGTTTTTTTACATTTGGAAAACAATACCAGCCTTTGGTCCAGGTAGTTTAGAAGCTCATTATAAATTATACATGAGGGTCAAGAACTGCATGATTAGGACCAATTTATAACTAACCACATTATACATGCTGCTGTATTTCGGTGGTACACAAATTTCAACAATAACAATCCTATGTCATTACTTACATTTCATGCCTCTCTCTCTCTCTCTCTCTCTCTCTCTCTCTCTGCACAAAACACACGCACGCGCACACACACACACACAGAAACTGGCATTTATAACTCACAGATACAATATTTATTTTATAATATGATGGTACAATTGCAATTGTAGCCAGCTTAAAAAAGATAAATAAATAAGAAACAGGGAGTCAGTTTTAAACAGAACCTTCCATTTAGCCCTAAGCTTTATGATGTGAACTTGTATTCTTTGTACGGCAATGAAGTAGAATTAAGAACTGAGAAATGAAGAGGAGCACAAGTTAAAAACTGGCTGGGACAGTGTAAACAATGTGATGTTAAAACCAATTTATATTTGCTATGCTTCCCTTTTGTCAATCTTAGCTACTTGTTTTGACAATCCTAATCAGGACATCAAATCCACATTCTATACACTCTTCACAAGAAAGCCAGAGTATCTAGCCAACCTCAAATATAATGGAAAAGTTGGAACAGATGCTTCACACTCTTATATCATTTTCTAAAGACCAAGGTCGTCAGTACTAATAAATATATGTGCAGTTAAGAGGAATAATACAGTTGCAATATCAAAACAACTCATTTTGCCAAGAAGGATGGAATTTCCACTTACTATATTACCACTGACAAAGATATCAACCACACCAGACAGTGCGCCTAAAGGAACAATGACAATAGATTGTTAGTGTCTACAGTGCATCTGTATCTGTGTTACATAAAATAATTATAAAAGTAAGAAATGTATAACACAGGTATTTCTTTTTCAGATCAATGCTGATGACTGACACAAAAAATTTGGTTGTAGAATGTGCATCCAGCATTTCTGTCTTTTTTATTCTTTCCTCTTCATTTTCTATGAAACAAAAATGTCCAAAAAAGCATTGCCTTCAAGTAGTAAATACAGAAGTTCTCAAGAACTATGCTAAAAATCTTGGTTAGTTAATAACAATCTACAGATTTTTTTAAATGATTATCTTTTGAATATGTACATATATTCCAGTTACCAACAAGACTTTTAATAAAGGTCTGATTTCTTTTGTAGCAACTTTTCCCATCACAAGATAACTAATTGCACCTGAAATTGTTGAAATATGTATGTCAATGATGACCTGTGTTCTGCAGTGACTGCAGACCAGAAAAGAATGAGTTTAATGTTACACTCTTGAAAGCAGTACTTTAAGATGAAGTAAGAATTGAATAAAAAAGATAATTTCAAAAAGACTATCAAGAGATTGAAATTTTAAAGTGTATCACAATTATTTTTCATATCCTTTCTTTGAGAATGTCCTTAATTAAACTGAGATTCGATATGTTGCACAGAGTACTATTTTTCTCTTAGAACTTAATGTAACTGCAGATACATTATATAAAAATAAAGTCTAGTAAATTACCAGTTGGGTGGTAAAGCTCTACGCATGCAGAATAATAGTTATTTTGTATGGAATATTATAAACTACTAATTTCCATTACTCAGTCAGAACAATTTTACATAAACTTCAGGAAGAAAATAGTTGTGCTAATGTACCATTGCCATAAATCTCTGCAATAGCATCAACTATTTTGAAATGCCCATACCTATTTTTCTTTAAAATTCTAATGTTGTTGTGTAGTGAATGCCATTTTCATGATGTGATACAATTTTTGCTGCAGTAAATAAACAATAAATTTTAGAAGACTTTCTGATGCATAAGAGAGAAATCATAAAGCTCACAATATGCAACTTGTTATCTATTCAATGTCTACTAACTAGTAGTCAACAAGTCAACATCATTACGACAAAGATAGATGGCAAGGTTGGTCACAGCAATTTTTGAGAAGCTGAAGGAATATCTTAATATTTTAGTCACGTACAAACAAAGATATCAACACATAATGAATCTTCTGGCATTATTTTCTACACTCTTCCATACTTTCTCCAACACAGTTTACAGTTGTGTACAATTTTTCCAGTGTTGGCTAGGTCTCTATCACTTTATGTATTAGATCCCCACAAGTATTGAAACTTAATAACAAAAATGTAACACAAAGGTACATTTCCATTATATAAATTAACAATTTAACTGAGCAGTCACAGTCCTTTTCCCTACCCTGCGTGCGAGCACCACTAGCCTACCGAAAAACATTTTTCTCACAAATTCTGGCTTTTTAGTTTCAGAAAATAAGTCCTCAGCCACAACAGAAACAACATTATTGTATTAAACTGTTTCACATATCTCTTATTTCATTATTACAACAAATATCATCCATGGATGATGCCATTTTGTTTCCCGTATTGCACACAATACTATTCCTAATGACAATGGAAACCACTTACATATTACAAAGTATATATCTTTTTTAAAAAGCTAGTAACGTTTTTGGAAGACAATAACAATGCAACATCTCCCTAAAATGATTGCCTTTTGGAAGACACTAATATGGTGAAACTTTACACTTTCAGTTTGCAAATGATTACAGTATTTTTTATATAACTGAAGCACAGTTAAGAAGATAAACTGATGACAAAAAATTAAATTTATACACTCAACACTCACTTTCACACGTAACAGAAGCACTGGTACTGTAAGAACAAAACAGTTTTGCAGCACACATAATGAATGATTCAGTGCTCACTCTCACTGTAGCTACAATCAGCACTGTGAGGGTGGTTGCTGTTGATGTCCAAAACCTCCAGGGAACTTCACAGGTGTGGGCGGAGGCCTAGAAGTGGGAATTGGGGGTGGGGGCTGTTTAGAAGCCCTCAGCCTGGGGAGGGGCGCTGTGTTACTGTCTCTGGAAGCACCCCTCGACTTACTCGAACCCCCACATTCATCTGCACCCATTGAAACTACATCTTCCAGGAAGCTGACTACTCTAGCTGGCTGCATCTGAAATGGAGCAAAGTAAATTCAGAATTATATACTAATGGTCAGCAATGTGATAAGTTCTTCAGCTAGAAGAAAATTGGGAGTACAGACAGATTCTGCTTGCTAAATTAATGCAAAGTACAGGAAAACCTCAATAACTGTGCTTTCATTACTCACGAGTTTTACTGTTGGTAACATATGCATAAGGGTATGTTGAGTAAAACTGTTGCAGCATTATCTGTCATTAAGTAGAAACAATAATACGTTATGTCTGCTCATCTCTATCATTATAGTACCGTTGCAGCAGATCCATAGCCATAAGTGAGCAAGTTTCATTTTCAAAACTGGAGGAGAAAAGAAAAGTAATGGGCCTGACAAGGTGAAATAGCTTGTACTAATGTTGTATTTGACAGAAAATAAGTTAGCAGTTTTTATTGCTAAGAAAAATATGGATGTATTATTGACATTGAGGTTGGGAAGTTACTTAGCAAAGCAAATGTGAGAAGTATTTCTGACAACGAGGAATTAATTTTAAAAACTGCAGAATGTTCAGCCCACCTCAGTCCAACAAGAGTGACAATCTCACTTTGGAAAAAATTTGACAACTTTCCTTAAATGCTCATAAATGTAAAATTGCACACTTGACAAAACAAAAAAATGTAGTATCCTATGCCTAAAATATCACCGAGACATACAATTACTTGGCTGTAACTATTTGTAGGGATATGAAATGAAGTGATCACACAGGATCAATTCAATGTTAGGAGGTGATAGACTTTGATTAATTGGTAGAATATAAGGGAAATGCAATCAGTCAACAATGGAGATTGAATTTGGGCAACTTCATAGAACACAGTTCAAGTCTGTAGGATCCATACAAAACAGGACTAACATGGGATACTGAATGTATGCAAAGAATGTCAACACAGGTGGTTATAGATGTGTCTAAGCCATGGGAAAATGTCACAGATATGCTGAAAAACCGAATGGCAGATCCAGACTATCACATGAAAGCCTACTAAATTTGATGAACTAGCTTTAAGTGATGAATCTAGCAATATACTACACCCTGCTATGTATTGCTCTCATAGGAATTACGAAGACAAGATTAAGTAGTTACAGTATACATAGGTTGTTTAAGTGATCTTTCTTCCTGTGCTCCGTATGTAAATGGAATGGGAAAAAGTCCTAATAACTGCTACAATGGGACATCCCTCTGCCATACACTTCACAGTGGTTTGTTGATTATGATGCTGAGCCACACAATGCAGTAAAATAATGACCAGCACACAATTTATTCCAAATTATTCTCTATTTATGTATGAACACATGTAATAATTCAGTGAAATGGGCACTCATTAATTACATAAATACATAAACACACACACACACACACACACACACACATGATGACCCAACACCTAAACCTTTCACTGAGTTGTTACATTTACTCCTATTACTCCTAAAATTATTTACATTCTATCAGGACCTTCCATTACCATACTAACAACTGTACTTTCCAAAATTTCTTGTAGAAATGTGAGTGCTCTAAGAAAATGTTTCCCATGTATGCTATTTCTCAAAGCAGATGCTTCAGTATAATGTAGTCATGTTTAATTCTTTGTTAGGCATCTTCACAATTACCTTGGGCTGTTTTGTGCACCCAGATGAATTAAGCAATGCACAAGTTCTCTTCATCTGCTCCTTTCTCCTCATTGTCATGTCTTTCACTCTTTGACCTTAACTTCCTTTAATTTTTTGATATATATTCCTTCATCATCTATGTCTCAGTCTCCTTTTTCATTCTTTTTCCTTTTTTATTATATTACTATGAATCATAACAAGTTGGAGTTACTTCATCTGATCTTCATCCTACCTTTATACAGTTATCTACATAATTTATATGTGTTATGTACATAAAAATTTCAAGATTCCAATCATTGTCATTATACTTTTGTTGATCCAATTTTTATGCACAAGGTGGCATACTTCACTAACTGATAAAGCCATTTAATTAAAACTGTTGCCTAATTTACTATGATTTTTGATATGGCACTTAGACCTGTAAGAGGCTATTCCCAACACAGAGTCACAAAACAGTTTCATAAACTTTTCTGATATCATAGGTCACAATATATTTCATTCACTGCGCTAAGATTCCCACACAGTATACTTATCGGTACCTGAGAAAACTTAGGTGGTGGTGCCTACGAACCCACTAGCAAATTTTCTTATTTAAATTTGTAATTTTTTGACTAAATTGTGTTGTGAATAATGGGAAAGTCAGACTGTTATTTTTATGGAAACATTGATTGTTGTGTGTTTTGACCTTTGCTAAAGAATGGACTGAGTGAAACATCTATGTGTGATGTTCTTGGGTGGTTCTCTACAAGACACTGTGCTTACTGTGACAATTGATGTGAAGGTGAAATCTGTTCTGCGCCATACTAAATATTTTGTGTTGAAGACTTTTATAACAACAATCACTTCACTGATAGTTATCTAAAAACTGTGCTTCAACAATATCATAGTTTATCTGTTAAATTCTGCCACTGGACTGTTGTTGAATGTGGCTAGCCTGATTTATGTGCTACTTGTGTTGCAAAGTTAAGGAACTGGTTATCGTCTCAACAATGTGACATCAAATTTAATAAATTTGTAAAAAAGTGAATCAAAAAATATGGAGTTGCATACATCATGCACTATTCATTAAGGTTAGTTTCATGGTTCCTGACTACAGCACTAGCAAATAGGCAAAGAAGAAGAGACAATAAAAATCAGGTTGGTTATCTTACAGCTAGTATGAAAAAAAGACAGGTAACACTTAAACATGTACTGATAAATCATGGTAATTGGAAGTAATAGTACTGAAGTTCAGTCACTGAAAGCAACATAAACAACACTGAAAGCTCTGCTTGCATCTGTCCAGAAACTATAACAGTTCTCAATGTTGTTTATGTACCTTTGACAACTCAGCACCTTTACTTTTCAGTGAAAAATTCGTTATTCACACAAGAATAAGATTTGTTACCTCTTGTAATTTTAATCCTACACAAAGTCTGCCTTTTAGTTCATATCTTTAGAAACATTTCGTGAAACTAGCAACTGCTTGTCAAATATTTTACTTGTGACATAATAAAGAGAATATAATCTTAATTACAATTAAGTAGAAATGCTGATATACTTGCCTTCTGATCATCCTGTCCAAAATAGATTCCTGGATTTGCCCTCGTTAAAAGTGAGGGCTTGTTGTAGGAGCCTGCACTGCACTGTGAATCTGCAATAGATCGCCCATCTCCTTCGTCTCTGCGACTCAGTTCACTGCATGGAGAGCCACCAGTTGCACGAACCTTACTTTCGGCAAGGAGATCAGCAGTAGACAGATCTCCACCACTCTGCTGGAACTGTTGCAGTGATAGCCACGGTGCCTTCGATGTCGACGTGTCTGTGCCTGACTTAGACTCCTCGGACAGCAATCCCAGTTTATCAAGACCAGCTGCGAGAAGCGCTTCACCGGTACCAGATTCCACTTCGTTTCCGTGCTGCTGGTTCTCTTTGGCGCCAATTGTACCTGCGGCTTGTCGAGATGGCAAGAGCAACTTCGACAGGGGTGGTGCGAGGCCGAGGCCGATGTTGCGCTCGTGGTACACGTCTGATATTGTCGGCGTCAGTTCACGATTCAGGCGCCTGAGTTGTGTTGCAATTATCTGGTCTTGTATGCTATTGCTGTTGTTGTTCTGAGTGCTACTGCTACTAGCATTATTGCTGTTAGATGCCATTACATCAGGTGTCTCTTCAAATGTCTTGCTTTCACTTGTATCATTACTATCTGCGACAGGGAAGTAATGAATACGTGATGATGAATCTTTAATATTTGGTAAAGTCCCTTCATCACCAGAACTCAACGCCAGTGGTTTTCTAGACCCGGCACTTCCCAGATTCCCGAGCTCAGTTCTCACACTCAGCCTTTCTAACATTGAAGCTTGCTGTGGGTTTTGCACAGACGATGTTGCAGAGGTGGACTGAAGCTTGAGGGTGGGTGCATTATGGTAGTTTGATCTTGTCGTCTTGAAGACAGACTTCACTGGACTACCAAAGTCAGAATCAGAGCTGTGCTGAGACTCGCCTCCAGGGTTATACAGTGTCGAAGGTGGCAGAGGGTGCAGAGCCTCGACCACAGGTGCTGGCGGGGCGGGTACCTGTCGCGGAGGGGGCAGTGGAGGCAAGGGCATCTGCTGTGCCGCCCTGCGGAGCACTGTGTTGTGTCCGGATCCCTCCCAGTCTGTGGCAGAGCTCGCTGAACTGGAACTGGCAGGCCTGCTGCAGCGCAGTAGCGCCACGCTCGTCTCACCGGATGGAGGTGATCCGTCACCTCCTCCACCACCGCCCTTGCCACTGCCTGCAATATTGCCTGAGTACAGTGTACGTATACGTGTCTGGTGTGCGAGTGTAAGTGTTGCGATGTCTTGAACAACTGGTGGACTTGGAGTGAATGCGGCATCACTCTCACCACCACCTCCAGGTCTCCCAACGATGGTGGGTTTGGCTGGAGGAGCTGCAGCTGTTGAAGTGGTACTGCTGGTGTTTGCTGTGACAGTGGCAGCAGTCACTGTCTCTGGTGCACACGCTGTATGGCCGTCAGGTTCTCCTCTCCTACGGACATAGCTTGTGAAGGCTCCACCAGTACTGCGGTGTCCAGGCAGCAGAGAGAAAGGCAGTGGGGGTGGTGGCATTGCTACAGGTGGTGGGGACCTGGATCGTAGGCCTCCAGATCCACCTCCAACCCTCTCATCCTCTCCGTCTAGTGACGTCAAGCTCTCCAGTGAACTTGATGAGTCCAAACTGAGGCTCTTGGGTGCTTCTTGTGTATCTGAAAAAGTTGAAACATGCTAACTGATTCAAGCTTATATTTAATATCAATGAAATGTAAAAATACTGTGTGAGAAGATTGTCTTGCATATCCAGGGGCAAACATAAGTTGTACACTAGACTCTCGCTAATCTGGCCCTCAGTAGTCTGGTCTCTCAGTAATCCGGCTCACATCCAAAAACGTGGACAATGGATGACTGTGCGCAACAATGCTTAGTTAAACAATGTTTTATATACTGTTATTGAAACTGTAGCTTTCTTTACTGTTTGGAACAATGTCTTCTAAAAGGAAACATGTTACGCTAGACCTCATGAAGAAACTCGAGATCCTTCGCAGAAAGCCATTGCTACTGAGTTCAATGATGGACGAGCAACTATTTATGACATTGAAAAGAAAGGAGATGATATTCAACAGTACTCAACACAAATGGATAGTGAGTTGGGAAAACAGAACATTATGTGAAAGAGCGAGAATGAAGAACTGGACGTAACTGTTTATAGATGGTTCATACAACAATGCAGTAAAGGAATTCCAATCAGTGGCCTTATTATAAAGGAAAAAGCAGCTGCATTTAACAAACAGATTGGCGGTAGTAACTTGTTTGCAGCTAATGAAGGTTGACTATCTAACTGGAAAAAATGACGTGCAATTCAGCAGCTGACAGTCTTCGAGAAAAGTCGCTCAGCTAATGATAAGGATGCTGAGTTTGTTAGCAAGATACAGAAGGTAGCAGAGGGAGAAGATTTAACTGCTGATGACTTGTATAATGTTGATGAAACAGGACTCTTTTACAAGATGTTTCCTTCAAAAACAATAGCTGCCAAGAATGAGAAGGAAGGTCGTGGTTACAAGCAACAGAAACAGCCTCTAACATGAATGGTGTGTTGTAATGCAAATGGGAGTCATAAACTACCACTTGTAGTGACTGGAAAATGCCAGCATCCACGTTGTTTTCAACACACTGACATAAATACTCTACACTCTACGTGCAGTATTGCGCTCAGAAGAAAGCGTGGATGGGCAGACAAATATTCTCTTGGTGGTTCCATGAAACATTTGTACCAGCAGTAAGAAAAGAGCTAAAGAAGAAAAAGCTTCCACTGAAAGTTATTATTATAATTGACAATGCTCCCAGTCATCCTTCAGATGTTTCTCTATAGCCCGATGATATATAAGCACTCTTTCTCCCACCCATTGTGACAGCCCTAATTCAGCTCATAGACCAGGGAACTTTGGAATCAATTAAATGTCATTATAGACATTCACTACTCATCTCCCTGCTGAACGAGAGTGAAAATGACTCTATCGAGACTATGCTGAAGGCGTGGAAATCAATTAACATACGTGATGAAGCATGGGATAAAGTGGAGCGCACTACCATAATGAGGAGCTGGAGAAAATTGTGGCCATCCATTGATCCCGAGTTGGATCCAATAGTCAGTGACAGCAATGAGTATGTCAATTCGGAATTATCAATTACTTTGTTCATTGACATGTTCCACAGCCTTCCAGGAGGAGAAGAAATTGATGATGAAGATGATGAATAAGTGGCTGAATGACGAAAACTGTGATACGGGCCAAACTTTGACAGATGAAGAAGTAATCAAAAGTGTGCAAGAAAGTAATGAGATGAAAGTGATGAAGAAGAGGACACAGGAGGAGAGATCATGAAGATTTCTCATACAACTGGTGCTGAAGCTGGAGTCTTCCTGGAGTACATTATGAAACGACCAGATACGTGCACTACCAATGTAATGCTTGTAAAGCAGTTCCATGATAAACCATGCCACTGTAGCGTATCATCATTGCGACATTTAAAAATTAGGGACATGTTTCATAGTGAGTGATACAACTGTATAATTACGTACAGTATATTGTACACTCAAGGACTACATTTTCTTTGAAAATTAATGTATTTTTAGATTTAATAAAGTATATCGTCTATGTTTTAAAATTGCATTCTTCGGTGTAATAAAGTACAGTAACTATATTCTCTATGATTTCAAAATAAATAAAAAACAAAATAAATTTCAGACACTCAATAATCCGGCACTTCTGCTAATCCGCCCCTGTATGTGCCAGGAATGGCCGGATTAGTGAGAGTCTAGTGTACTTCCAGTGACAAAGAGTCAGCACATGCAGTTTTTTTTTATTAAATCTACCATAGTTTCCATTCGTGCCTTCACAGATTATCTCTCTCTAGTCCTGCTTCTTATTTCACACATTTATCAGTGCTCTGTGTAAGTAACATGTATCTTAATGATACAACTATTATATAACACAACTGCTGTTACAAATAAATAGGCTTTGTAAAAGAGCAGATAATACACAGTGGCAAGATTCAGCATATAAGTGGTAATTATAAGATACAGAATTAATAACGAGGAGCTTAGAAGTGTACAGTATTTAGTTGTAGATAGCAAACTATGTCCTTTTAATGGATATTTAAATTTTTGTGTGTTTGGAACAGGAAAATACCTTTGGAACACCCTGGAGAAGAGTTCTCATATTCACTTAACTCGTGCTGTAGTGGAGTGTGCTCTGATATGCAACTTCCTGATGGATTAAACTGTGTGCCGGACCAAGGTTCAAATTCAGGACCTTTGCCTTTCGCAAGCAAGTGCTCTACCAATGGCTCCAAAAAAGGCAAAAGTCCTAAGTTCAAATCTCGGTCTGGCACACAGCTTTAATCTGTCAAGAAGTTTTAAGAGGAGCTGTTGTTGTCAAAAAATCACCCACCATAAAACATGTATATACAGATGCTAAATATTCTGCTTGTGGTATTAAGAATCAAAACACTTAATTTTTCCATGACAAATCAATTTTTCTTCCTTTAACCTCCCTGACTCATCTTTTCTGGTGTTGCATATTTCACATTACTTTGTATTTTCTTCTTACATAACTCACCTGCCTCTGTCTTCACATCTGACAGCTGTTCACTTTACTTTGCTAATTGCTTTATTCAAAAGCATTTCCATCAGAGCCAAAAGCCAGATGGAAAAAGTAAGCAGATTAGATTCACTTTACACATCAGGTTGTTTTTTCTTTTCTCTTTTAATAAACAAGAGAGGACAAAATGTTGAGACTAAGATTTACAAAATTATTAAGGCTTTCTTGGCCACTTGTTGACAAACTGCCTATTGGCTTCTGTCTTGAGTTCTTTGGCCGACGTTCATCTGATGATTTTACTGACGTTTCACCAGCAGGAGTGGCTGGCATTGCCAGAGGTGAACTGAGCCAAGTTCATGGCCGCAGACTATATGTACATGGCGCGCCAACATCCGAGGGCTTCTACGCACTCATTTCTGGCACAGTTTTCCTCTTGCTACCTGCGACGGTCATTTGCTGCAGTACGGGAAGCCAGGATCTGTTTACCTTAAGGCTTTCTTCTTTCTTGTTGAAGCTGTTCGCGTGCCATACATTCCCAGAGCGACAGACAGAACTGACCGTACATTGAGCAAACATGGCGTAAAGATGAATTTCAAACTGACAAGCAAGATCAAATAGTGTCTTAGATCGGCAAAGGAGAAAAGGGACCCAATTGCATTGTCAGGAATATACCGTATACTGTGCACATGGAGAAAAGTTTATGTCAGAATGACTGGATGATCAATCAACACCAGGATCAAATAACATAAGCGGCATAGCAGGTTGGGGCAGGTGGAGAAATTGGCCATGGCAGAGACTGAGTGAGACTGACCACGTAATAAAATTTGCTGACATGGAAGTTCTGGCTGCAGAGAAGCATTATCACATCCGCTTGTTCAGAGAAGCTGTAGAAATACAAAAACACGCGAACAGCTTCAACAAGAAAGAGGAAAGCCTTAAGGTAAATGGATCCTGGCTTCCCGTACTGCAGCAAATGACCATCACATGTAGCAAGAGGAGAACCACACCGGAAATGAGTGCGGAGAAGCCCTCAGACGTTGGCGCGCCAGGTACATATAGTCTGCAGCCACAAGCTTGGCTCCAGTTCACCACTGGCAATGGAAGGTGAAGCTTTGACAGTGCCAGCCACTCATGCTGGTGAAACATCAGTAAAATCATTAGATGAACATCGGCCGAAGAACCCGAGACAGAAGCCAATAGGCCGTTTGCTAAGATTTACTTCTTAGATGAAGTAGAATATGCATGCATGCATTTTGTTTATGGTTCTCTAAAGAAAGCTGTGGTATATCAAATGCTAACTTGACTAATTCCTAGATTGGTGCAGTGTACTCACGGGACATTATATTTGCTGATTAGGGTAAAGGTCTTTGTTGATTACTACAAAGTTGGTGATTTATCACAAAGATTTTTCTGGTGTACTGGTATGCTTGCTCTAAATGCAATGATTGGGTTAGTTTCTTACACTGTCTAATAACAAGACTACTGATTCATTGTAGACAATTCAGAGCATATGTTGAAAGGGAAAAGTCAGAGGGTGACAGAGAATACAATATTTAATGAGTTGTGACTAATTACTTCCTGGCACATTTTGTAAAATACAAGGCAAAACAAATACAAATGTGCTTACCAAATAATGCAAGTAAGGCCTGGAGAACAAACTGAATGTTTCTTCTGTTTGCCTGCTTGCCTGTTCTTAAAGTAACCTCATCTTGGCCAACTTCCATGAGGTCAAAACCTAAAACAAACAATGTATCCATCACTTTAATGTAAATCATATATTTCTGCAGCATTCATACAACTAGGCAAATGGCTCAAATTAACAAAAACTGAACCAAAACTTTCTCACAATACAATATATGCTTCATGAAATTTAAACTTTACAATACTTCTAAGCGATCACCTGGATAGCTGAGCACATTGAAGTGCCCGCTTCTGGAACACAGTGAGGCATGTTGACCCTGTATAAAATCTGCCTGGTGGATTAATGATGAAGGCCAGTGTGCTGGCCAGCCTGGATGTAGTTTTTAAGTGGTTTTCCGCATTCATCAAGGGAAATACTCAGTTTTTTCCTATCTCCCACCTCAGTTATATGATTTACAAACACTTTGAAACACAGTGGCAGATAGCTAACAATTCTGCACAGGGGCAGTACTCTCGCACATGTGGAAAGTTCTCTCATCTCACTGCACAGTTCTCCCACTACCATGCCATCCTTTCTGAGCAGAGGAGAGCGAAGAGTGGTAACTGCAAACATGCTGCGTTTATATGGCAGTGTAGTTGCACATGCAACATTGAAAAGCTAGCATGTGGCTTGGTTTCATATTTCTTAATGACATACATCACAAACAAAACAAATATTTTTCCTTCCTTCTCATCCCATCCAGTAAGTCTGCTCTGAACTGGGGTTCTAGGTGACTTTTCTAAACTGTAGCCATTTCCCTAAACCTCTCCAGTCCTTTTCCTTCATCCCCTCTTCCTTTCCCTTCAACTCTTCCGCCAGAAGAAGGAGCCACTGGTTCCGAAAACTTGTGAAAGTTCAATCCTTTTGTGTATATGTTCCCCTGCCACCGCTTGCTGAGTACATTTTTTTATCTGTCCATTTACATTACAAAACAAATGTTCAGTATTTATTTATGGCACACAGAAGACATACGAAAATTTTTATTCTATTGGCATACGGACAATTGGAGATCATTTCACCAACTTTTGAGCCCAAATTTACTGAGAGAGTGGGCGGTGGGGGAGGGGAAGGGGAGGAGGGGAGCAGTAAGGAGCTTTAAAATGTTTTTGGGAGTGGTGAGTGGTGACCCCATCTTAATAACAGCCTATATGCAGGTATGGTTGTTTCTCTGGGTAATTGGAGACACACCATGCAAGTTACAACCCAACATAGGTTGGATGAAGGGTACTGAAACGGATGGATGGATGGATTATTCATAAGTACACATAATTGTTGGCAATTTTCACATTATAAACAACATTCCACACTCTGCAAAACAATGTTGTTATGACATCCAGTTTATGATGAATTGTGCCAAAACACACTACTTACAACATAACCTCTTTTTTAGACATTACACATCTGATTTTTTTTTGGAAAGATGTAATGTTTCAACTATTTTTCAGCCACAGATTAGGAACTAATAATCCAATGTTGACAAGTTATGTTACCTACCACCATCTTCTCTTTGCTGCATGTTTTTGTACTCTTTATTATACATATGTATCGCCATTACTTTAACTGAAAAGGTACTGCCGGAAGTGGTGTGTTGTGTATAAAGAACAGTTAACTAAATGTTGGGCAGCAGAGCTGCTTTTATTTGTTCATCATACCGTGTGCCTCAATTTCAGAGAACTGAGGATTGTGAACAGCTGTGTTTTCATGCAATATTTGATCCTGTTACTATATTTTAATCAGAAAGCAAATTAAGATAACAAAATGATCATACCTAGGGAAGCAAGTAATTCATGGCAGCCAGGAACCCTCCATAGTTTCACACTGATAGGTATTTCTACACTATCTGTTTCAGGATTCTTCATGCTGAACTGTCCTATAACTTGTCGTATGACTCCAATGATGTCATCTGCCACTTCCACATTCGACATAAGTTTAGACAGAGCATACAAAGATGTACCCGTTAAACCTGCAGACAGGAACAGCAATGTAGCACTTACACATATGTGATGTAGTCCAATTGAATAAAAGTGTATAATACTTATATTTACTGATATTAAAAACAACAGTAATTCTACAGCTACAACTTAAAGTTTCCATTGCAATTAATTCCTTCTGCTGGAGCAGAGAGAAAGAAAAGAATCTGGAGACAGATGGATTTGATCATTTAGACTGCTGGAGACAGAAATGCAGGGGTGGTACATTAGATTAAACAGTGGTCAAAGGATAAAACAATGCCAAGGAAGAGGAATAGAAAGTGTCATTAATGAATCAGATATAAATGGAAGCAGGAAGGCCAAGTGTTCATAAAAGATGATAGAAACAATATACAATCAAATATAAGAATAAAAGTCTACAAGAGAAATTAAATTAGGTTGAAGTACCACACAACATGAAAAGAAGGGGAAAAAGAAGCAAAGGATGAGAAGAGAAAGATAAACAGTAAAAAGCAGTGTGTGAGGGTTAGCTAGTCACCAGGACGATGGAAACAAGTGAAATCAAGATTTCCTTAGCAGTAACAAAACCCTTGATGTGGAGCGAGTTTCCACATAACCATCTTGGTGATGGTTTACCCCTCAAATATGTTGCATTTTCTGGAGATGCATCACAGAATGACTCACAACTTCAATCCCTCAATGGCATTCTTACTTTTTCAAGCTCCACAGAGGCTATCCTGCACATCTGGTAGGTACAGTATGCCTGGGAAAGAAACATATGAAAGAGAACAACTTAGGCACAGGACAGATCTATATGTCAGAACACTGCCTGCAAATGGCAAAGATCAAAATTCAAGTCGCAGTCTTCAAATGTCATGAAGGTTTATTTTAATACGCCACTAGAGATGTGATGATGACTAAACTTTGACTGAGGTTGTGTAGCAGAAACACCCCCCCTCCCCTTTCTGTGCACTGCCCCAGCAAAGTCTTCAAGAGTGTTTCTGTGGCATTTCAGAAGGTAGATGAGAGGTAATAGTGAAGTGTATAATTGGTGTACAAACTATTTGCATGCATCAATTTATTCTCGTAGATAGTAAATGGCAGTCATGTTCATGCTTAAAGCTGAATATCACTGCATTAGATGCAATATCTGATGTAAATACTCTCACACATGGCCCCCATTTTATGAGAAGACAGTGTCAATTGTGGGGGCAAAGTGTAAGTACTGCATGAAGTAATTCACAAGAACACAAACTATATGGTAAATGGACTTAAGGAGCATACGATTTCACAATAATGTTGTGAGGACTGCAGAAAACAATGCAGTGTGGCACGAAGAAATTTGGGTAACATAAGAGATGCTGCTTGGATACACGCCAAAAGATCAGTGAGGCCGGTAGATAGTACTTACTCTGCAATGAGTACGATTTTCTAAAATCTTATTCTGGAAAGAGGCCTGCTTTGTTTAAAAGTCTACTTACTCCACCAGAATATCAGTTTGTTATCTGCCCATACACTTGGAACTGCCTTGTGAGATTTTATGGTCTCATTCCAACTTATTTCTTTGCCAGACCATTGATACTACTAAAAAATCTGTTGTATGCACATTCCATTATGGCTACTTCATCAGAGTAGTATTATCTGTATTCTATTACAGCTCATGTACAATCATTCTACACGAATGACATGATGAATAAGTACACATAGATAGTGTGTACACATAACATGCAGCACTCTGCATGACCATGCCAATCTTCAAAAAATTCTTGGCACTTTGCATTGCTTTCTTTCTGTCATCATTTCCTCCCTACTCTGTTTTATCATTGTTTCATCCAGTACTTTTATTTCCTCTACTATTTCGCCCTCCTGAAATTTCTATTGGCCCTCTGCCTACTTCTTGTACAGTTTCCAGCTTGTAGTGTGCTCATCTCTCACATGTCAACTGCCTCTGCCTCATTTTTTGCAGCTTTTTTTTTCTAATGTGACAGTTCATGAATCTTATTTGGCACACTCCACTGTTAACTTTTGTGCTATCTTACTGCTCTATACTTTTCTTGATGCAGTTCCCTATGCAAACACAATGTTATCTGTCTCCATTTTAATTACATTTTCAACATCATTCACTTTTACACTTTCCTCTCTCCTCCAACAGAATGAACTACTGTTTCTGAAAGTAAAAGATGGTTTTCCTTGAGAACCTGTTGCCATCTTTTATACTGATAAGACAATTTTTTTCATCTCTACTTTGCGTAATATTTTAATTTTTGACTATTTTTGAAGTTTTGTATTTAATTGTATTTTTATTACTCTGTTGAACAATGCAATATTCATGTGGCACAGAATCAACTCAGAGTGCAGACTGTTAGATTATTATATAATTACATTTGTGTTTATAATAACAGAAGATAAAAAGGACACTGTTATGAAACACATTAGTAAAACATCCAAGGCACAGCGGAGATGCAGGAATCATAGGAACCTCATCAAGCCCCAACACTCACATACTTAGTGTTGCATTGTTAATGAATGTCAGAATTTCATGTGAGGTTAAATTTTTAATTTGTTTATCATAATTTAGAATGTATGTTATTTCCCCAGTTTACTGAACCCAAATAAACACAGGGATTTCTTAAATGAGGGCTACATATGTTCCTCATAGAATGGATCATTGGGTAGCAAACCAGTGTGACTGTGTCATAATCAAAGGCCACAGCTGTTTCCATGAACCACATCAACTGCTAAGAAGGTTGCTACCTCTGTGAAATATACATGTAGGAAATAGCTCTATCTTCAGAGTACAAACCATGCTCAAAACACCACGAAATCATGAATGAAAAGAAGAAAGTAGAATTTGAGAGAGAAAATGCTAGACAGATAAAAAAGTTCAGAAGGGGAATAAAGAAAGGGTGGGAAGTAATGGAACAGTAAATAATGGTGCAGACATCCTTTATGTCACACTTGGCCATGAATTGACAGTGTTAAAAGCAGTTTTAAGAACAATTATATAAAATTACTGTTGACTTTTGTAAGGTGGTAAAACTGTATTGACTGATTATCTGTAACATGCTAGAATCTGTTTGTTGACATTATAAAATACAGTACTTTTTTCAGTATGACACCAAGACATACTCATATTACAAGAGTTCAGGTACTTGAATTTTTAAACAAATATTTGTAAAGATCTGAGATAATTGTTATGTGAGAATACTAACACTAAATAAACTATGGAATCAAAGTACTCAATCTCTACAGATAACAACTATTCTTGGCATTATCATTTTCTAAGATTCTGTAACAACACAGATACGAATTTCCAAGTTTAATATATTGTTACCTAACAAAGCCTGCAAGCTGGCACTACACTGAGTTAACCTTTCCTCTGGGTCACTCTGAGGAAAGAATACAGATGATGGAATGCCATTGGCTGCAGGTTCAAATCTGAATCCCACAGACATCAACAGCTCTTTCCATCCATTTACATGGCCCACTTTATTTTCTATGCTCTTTTGCGTTGTGTACATGGCATTCTTCTGGCCACGGTGGATTCTTTGCAGTGACTTTTCAACCTGAAATGATAAATTTTATTTTAAGTTAATCAGTAAAGAAATGAATCAGCATTCCATGAACTCACAACAGTAACAGTGCCAATAATATTTTCAAAATCTGTTATTCAAAATTCACTTGGGAAGCAGGTTTTTAATGGCCTCTATGGAGGGCAACAAATATGAAAGATGGCATGGGGTGGTGGGGAGGGAGGAGGGAGAGGATGAGGTGGAGGGAGGGGGAGGAGTAATCCTCAAATGGAATAAAGGTAATATTAACTAATGGAAAATAAAACAATTCATATATGAAAAAGAACAAGAGAAAGTTGCATCGAAAGGGTGATAAAAGTGGAAGAGGATCATAAAATGAGAGAGTGGTTAGAAAATGGTGAACAACAAGAAGAAAGTTTAACATTGTTTAACATTCACTAAGTAAACTGGGTATTCAACAGAGAAATTTATGAAAACCACTGAAAACCAGAACAGAATATCAGTTTGGAGATTTGAACACAGTTGTGACTTCCATGTCTTAACCACTATATTATCTCAGTCCTGATGACTGATAGAAAAAACTACAGAATAAGAAAACTTTTTTACTGTACTTGACAAAGCAAGAGGGCCAAATTATTTGACAACAGACTTAAAAACCACTGCAAAGCAGTGATATATTAGCCTCAACTGCAATGGCACACACATAAAATGGGTAAAATAGAAAATTGCAGTATAGCCCGACAGTAAAACAGATTGTTACAAAGGACAATAAGGGGAGCAACAGGTCAAGGTTCAAGAAACGAATGAAACTAATAAAGATTCTAATTGTAACATTGGCATATATTGTACATCTTCAGTATTGATTAAAGAATGGCCCTGCTAATATTCTCCACAGCTGCAATTACTTACCAAATGGAGAGTGACTCTGAGAGCATCACGACACTTGTCAGGACTCTTGAGGAGCTCACACAGAGCCTGGCCCATGAGAGCCACCTTGTTTGATAGGCGCACGTCTGTTCCTACCAATAGGAAACCAGCCCAGTTGGCAGGATGAGCAAAATGCTTAGTATGTTGCACAGTTAGCATGGCTTCTGCTAGAGCTTTTGATACACGTGAACCCTGTGAATAGAGTTAAAACATTTCTATGGAACCATCAAAACACTTAAAAATTGAATATCAGTACTATCACTCACCTGTACGCAAAGGAAAAACTCTAAGTCAACTAAATGTTCACAGAATGAAGACACATTATTTCTTCTCCATGGACTTTAATACCTACTCCGAATTTTTCTTTTGTTTCCTTTACTGCCTGCTCAATATACAGATTGAATAACATCGGGGACAGGCTACAACCCTGTCTCACTCCCTTCCCAACCGATGCTTCCCTTTCATGCCCCTTGACTCTTATAACTGCCATCTGGTTTCTGTACAAATTGTAAATAGCCTTTCGCTCCTTGTATTTTACCCCTGCCACCTTTAGAATTTGAAAGAGAGTATTCCAGTCAACATTGTCAAAATCTTTCTCTAAGTCCACAAATGCTAGAAATGTAGGTCTGCCTTTCCTTAATCTATTTTCTAAGATAAGTCATAGGATCAGTATTGCCTCACGTGTTCCAACATTTCTGCGGAATCCAAACTGATCTTCCCCGAGGTCAGCTTCTACCAGTTTTTCCATTCGTCTGTGAAGAATTCGCATTAGTATTTTGCATAAACTGATAGTTCAGTAATTTTCACATCTGTCAACACCTACTTTCTTTGGGATTGGAATTATTATATTCTTCTTGAAGTCTGAGGGTATTTCGCCTGTTTCATACATCACCTGATATCTTTTCGAATACAGGTTCTTTATTCTCAATGTCTATCCAGTCCAAAACTTCATCTCGCAGCAGATTCCTTACTTCATTTTGAGCAACATCTAGCTGTTTAAGAACAGCAGCATTTTCGATTGGAATAGTGGAATCTGTTTCTTCTTTGTAGGCTTTTGGCCAGAGTTTGCACCAGGGCATCCGAAGAGAAGCAGGGTTAATTTCATTCCACACTAAAATGGTTCCAAAAACATTTTTAATGTTGATTTTAAAAAAAAAAAATCCACCAATGAACAGTCTGAATTGATGGGCTCTTGAATAAAAGAAGCTCTGTAAATAATCCATAACTTTTAATTACTCCCTGATCCATTGCCTGAACCAGAAAAGTCACTTTTGCTGGAAGATACGTGATGAATATATTCCCCGAGATCAATTCAGATGCTGGAGAGTGAGCTCTGCAGTTATTTAGCAACACAACCCTTCTCCGTTCAGGCAAATAATTTTTGTTTTCTTTTTTCCTTAATTATTTCTTACAGAAGGTACAAAATTGTTGGAAAACCAATTGTAACAATTCTGAAGTTACCCATGC
Organism: Schistocerca serialis cubense; assembly: GCF_023864345.2. Taxonomy (NCBI): domain Eukaryota; kingdom Metazoa; phylum Arthropoda; class Insecta; order Orthoptera; family Acrididae; genus Schistocerca; species Schistocerca serialis. The sequence continues at coordinate 437,283,052 of NC_064646.1, forward strand.
ACTGGAATGGGCTTCATAAATTACAGGAAGATTTATTAAAATGTCTTTAAAATCCCTTGTCTTTTTTTACTTGCCAATTTTTTTTTTTTTTAAGCAACCTTAGGTGCACTTGTCATTTTTACCTGCCAAAGTTGAACGTGATAAACAACATCAAAGTACACTCATTTCATTGGCATTGTAGATTTTACTAGCAAGTAAGTTATGGTGCTTAACTTGCAAAAAGTTTCTCTGTATTCTTCAGATGCATTTTGATATGCTGATCATAATTCCCCACCAACATCAAGCTTCCAAATTCCATGACAAGTTTTAAATCAGTATAGTCAACCATAAGCAAATACACATTCAGTTTCTAATAAACTCAAGTCATCACAGAACTGTTTATTTTTTCCATAATCATAGTGCCTGTTGCACGGTTTCCTTCAGACCGCTTGGCACAGTACTGCAACTCTCTCTGAGGCAAACTTTCAAGGTTGGCCTTTATTTTTTTAATATCATAGATTGTTGGAGATCCAACTTTATACTCTTCCAGAACTTTATTTCTATTCATACCTTTCTCAATCTGATTAATGATGTCAAGCTTTTGTTGTATCGTAAGCGTAACATGTTTATGTTTCACTTCCACTTTGTTTTCAGAGTTGCTCAGTTTAGAAAACATTCCCACAACAATAAGAAACACAACTGTAATTGTGATATAGAACAGCACTGATTGTGATTACACTTTAATAAAACAGGATGCTTTCGTTGCTATAGACAACTCATGCATGGCAGATGCTATTTGACATGTGATTGAAACTATTACTGGCAGTAGAGAACTCTAAATTTGTTGACCATTGCTAAGTGTGACTAAATTCTACCAAATGTGTCCAAAATATTCAGTATATATGAAGTGATGCTGGCTTATTGAATGTTCCGGACTGTTGGATGCCAGATTAATGGGCTTTTCTGTTCTACAATTCTATCCACAATCTCTATATGTGTAACAAAGAACACGTGTCCACACGCAAGATTATAGAAGCAAATGGGAAAAAATACTTACATATGGAAATATAACTTACACAAAATGAATTGCTCTCTAATTGCCAAAAATAAATGCACAGTATGAGTGAGAAGTCCCCATACCACTGTAACCCCTGTTTAGTATAAAATGTTACTATTCAGGATGGTAGCAATATTACTTGCTATCGATTGTTGGAATCCGTTGGAATTCGTGTTTACATGTTTTCACAGTTGCAGTCAAGTTTTAATTTGTAGCTGTGGCAAATGTGAGTGGTCATAGTTACACTATTGAGGAGCAGTTAATGACAACTGTGTGGGTGCATGAATGATAACACACAGCTGACGATGATACATGGAAGGCAACATTTCTGGATTGAGAAAGATGAGCTTTTACTTTTGGTAGTGTTAATTACAAACCACGGAGTGGAAGGAAGAAGGCACAAGAGGAAAAATGAGTCGGAGTCTCTGCTTTGATTTAACAATCTCCTATGAAGTTAGCACATAAACATGCTTCAGAACTCGGTATACCAAGGGCAACACATGAAAAAAGACCTTAAGGTCAGACCTTTTAAACTGACGTTTGTAAACGAGTTAATGCTTTGTTAACTCAATTTCCAAATGCAGTGAACCATGCCAAGGTCACATGCTACAAATTTCGTCGTTTGAGCCAAAGAGAATTATCATCACACAGTTGAGTTAAAAAGGGATCTCACTCACAAATGATATGGGCAAGGATGACATCACAACATCTGCTTAGACCATATTTTTTTTAAGAGACTCAGAATGGTGCAAATTATTTACATGTTGCAAACATGGTTAATGCTTCAGCTTGAGGAAACGGGCCTCCCAGAACACTTATGGCTGCAGCAAGATGGAGCACCTCCTCACTACGCTCTTACAGTGCATGGTTCCTAAATGAATGGTTTCCAGGATGGTGGATGTGTCATGGTTCATCAGCAATACCAGCACCCTTGAAATGGCCACCAAGTAGTCCTGACCTCACCATACCTGGTACTTTGTTACGGGGCATCATTAAGGCATGTCATTATGCTACAAATGAAGAATTGCTCAATGCTGCTGAGCATGCATTTCACACTACTACACCTGACATGCTCAAAAATATGTCAAGAAGAATATGGAAATATATTTACAGCATGAGGGGGAAAATATAGATGTACTGAACACTTAATATGTAAGTAAATACTTGCACTAAAACAAATAAAATCAATTAGCATTTGATACAAGGTGACAGGGGGACTTCTTGTCCACTCTGTACATTGCAGCCAAGGGGATGAAGACTCTTAGGATGTGGTAATAACACATTTTGGTAGTTAATCATACATTTACATATTTCATTCATATCCAGGACTGACAAAAATGGTGACAGTCAATAGGAAGTGAATCATTCACAATACATCATTACATTTAACATAATAATTTCTATCATGTATACAATCATTAGATCAAAAGTATTTTTTGGAATGCACACCTGCAAGAGAGCAGAGTAGAAAGCTCTGAGTAGGAGGCGTGCTGCCGTGTCCGGCACGGGCCAGAGTGAGACCAAGACACATTGAGCGCCTGCAGCGAGCAGCGCCCTGGTCAGGCCGACCACACCGTCAGCACTTGCCCAGCCATGGTGGTCCCTCGTGTGGCTGCTGCTCACCACGACCAGCCGGGCGGACAGCCGCAGCTGCAGCAGGTCTGCCGCCGTGAGCAGGAACTCGCTGGGCGCCGGCAACTCCGTAGTGCTCGACACCTGACACATTGGGTTTTTGATAAAAGCTTTGTGACAATGCAGTTTTTTCAGTATTGCTCTTAGTTGCTAATAGTCTTTACAGACATCTTAAACATTTATTGTGATAATGGACATTTCTGGATGGTGTAACAAAGGTAATAACTGACAATCAAGGCAGCCACTCATCCAAGGAATACTGGAAATGTGTGTCTACATATATAAACAACCTTTTGCTTTTAAGATGGAAGAAAGTTTGATAACAAAGAAGTAACTATTTTCTTTTAGTGTGCCTTCTTGCCTCCTACTACTTTGTCTATAAAAGGTCTCATTCATTCTCTATAAAACCATTTCACTATTATTTATTGGTTGAGATTGTGTCATTATGCCAGGAAATGACTATATTAAAAATGAAATGTTATTGGAACACCTTTTTGTAAGTTGAATGTCTGATAGCTGGAACTTCTACGACAACATTAAAGTATGCTAGCAGATGTGGCCACAGCTGCTACTAGTATAGTTCCAAATGGCACTGGCAATGCAGCTTTACTGTTCTGATAAAGCTGGAAGTGGAGGGACAGACACTGATGAAACCTCGGCAATAATTGGACTACTATATAAATATCTCTCCTATTACAGATGAGAATCAAACACAGTTCATCAAAGATCAGTGGCCAGATTAAAAACTTCATTGTTGGGGTGGTGGTGAGATAATGTATTCGAGTTCAGTAGTTGTCAAAATATAATATTACCTAATAATTTAGTAATATTTCTAAGTCTTTACATTTATAAATGCTGTAAATATTTTTTTTCGCTTATATTCAAATCTTTATACTTACCAAGCATACTGGATTTCCATAATGGGTAGCAAAAAAAACAACAACAAATCTGAGTTCAAGGGTGACTTATAAATCTTCAATTTGAAACAAAACTAAATGCAGGAGGGGAAATGGTATACTGGCCTTGTTAAATTCATTGTTATTTAAGTATGTTACTGTTTTACATAGTCTCTCCTTAATATTTTTAGCATCAAAGAAGAAAGAGCAACTAACAGTATTTCTACAAATACAGAGAGCTGAACATCAAGTCAGTCCAACTCACAGGAGCATACAAACTTTGATATGAAAGGTGCATCTAATTTTCTCAGACTTTTCAATTTTAATTTGAAAAAATTACATCTTACAGATAAAAAACACCAAACAATATAATATGGGCAGCTACTATCCATTAAGAGAACACATGGGCAATGTTATGTGTGAGACAACTAACAATTATACTTCTACTAGCCAAGTACCCAGCATGTGTTGCAATGCCAACCACAGAAACAAAGTGTTTGTATTTAAATTCTGCTGCTTTTGGATATACAATTTTTGTCTCCGTCTGGTGCAAATGTGAATAAATCACAATGTTTTCCAATGCTTGAGTTAACCACTTACAGCTGACCATGGGAGAAGCATGGATTTGTCAAATTTAGTCCACACTTGTAGTAATTGTTCCTGTGCATTGTTGATTGTCATTGCAAATGCAAGTCACTCTGAATGCTACAATCATTTGAATTCAAATGACATATTTTTCAGAATTGGGATGTGTAGTAACAGTATGTCTTTTCCTGTAAATTTAAAATTTTAACTTTGGTGGCACTGTTCATTGTCTTTTTCACTGAAAGTCTGGTACCACTGCAAAGTTGTGGTGGATTTATGTTTCCGAGAAGAATGATATGCATCCCAATTTCCAATACTAAAACTTGTGGCAGCATGCCTGGCAAATCAAGTACATTCAAGAATTCAGCTGGATAACGGACAACTTAATCCTGATTCATTGATGTATAGATAGACTGATATATTTTTGCTTCCACTGATAATTCATTCTGAATGCTGAATGGCATTAACATAGTTGTTTTTGGTTGCTAATACAGCAAGTGTACTAAGTCATTGATGTTTTTTGTAGTTCTGTGTGATTTTTTGGAGTAACTTTTTGAATCAAGTTGTCTGTGGTTGCTGTGATTTTAGAGAAGTTTGTTTGCAATGTAATGCATTATGTGGGTTCATTGGCTATTTTGCCATTCACAAAATCCAAAATTATTTTTATGGGATATGGAGTGTCATGTTGTAGTTGTACATGCATACTGGTCTTCATACATGCATACTGGTCTTCAAAGTTAATTTCTGTATGTGTTGTCAAAAAACTGACAATTTTAGACATGCATTAAGTTCACCAAAGGCTACTGAAAGAGTTATACTGGTAAAGTTTGTCGAAACTCACCAGAGAGTAAAAGTAGTTTGCCATAGAAGAACTTTTCATTTTCTCTCAAATATCTGAGGGTACGACGAAGTGGTTTCAATACTTTTTTGCGCACCATAGGACATTCATCCCATACAATGAGTTGACATTATAGCAGTATTTTAGCCATTCCATAATTTTTGTTGAGATTGCTTGTTGGTGTGTCTGTGGTCTGGCTATTCAATGGAAATTTCAGCGCTGAATGCACTGTCTGCCACCATCCAAAGGAGACACCACAATTCCAAATGATGCACTAGCCTGTGCAATAATTTATCATGATCGTATAGTTGCCAAAGTAAGGAAAATGAGAAAAGTTTTGCCTATATCTCCGGGTGCATCTAGAAATACAACCCATAATCCTGTCATAAGCTATGTGCTGTTCTGGGATCAGTTTCAAAAGGTTCATTTGAACAAATGTATCCAATTTCTTGACATCAAAGTCTGTTTCTCATTGCAAATCATGACTGAATACATTGTTTGCAGATTAATTTGGCATTGTTCGCTGATCCATTCTATGTGTAGTATGTTGGTACTTCAGAGTAAAGTAGCATCCCAGGAAACATATCATGTCTGCACAATGAGAAAATTGCAGTTAACATTGTTGATGGTGGGTACAATGCTCTCGCACATAGATTTTCTATTGTGAAGTACATGTACCATCCATTTCCAAAGTGCACTGCCAAATGAACAACTGGTACATGTTGTTTACAGACTGAAAAAAAACCTAACAAACAAACACCATACTGCTTCATTGCTGCTAATGATGTAATATCCCAGTTGATACTGGTCAATTACACTGCTAGATTCTGTTGCATTTCCCACTCTAAAAGTCGCCATATCATTCCTTTGTTGACATATTTGCAATTTCATTACACTACAGTACTCAATAGTGATGTGTGCTTTGTTGTACGTTTTCATGAGTAATCATGAACATGATACAATCCAACAATTATCGACTTCAGCATCATTACTTCATACTTTCAAGTGATGATCTTCAGTTGCTCATCAATGATACAGTTGATGTCTGCCATTGCCAGTATATGTCTCAGCAATACAACTCTTGGGTATCATGATATACATTTCACATCAGATTCATGGTGAACTTTTGTTGAACACGCAATGTGGACCATGAATCATGTTTCTGGTGATAACTTCAAATAAGTCTGGAGTTGTTCAGTTTCAATTTTCACATATATATTGAAAGTGTATTGATGGATGGAACAATTGTCAAGATCTCAAGATATGGTTTTCAGTGTTTTTATAAATCATCAGTCGATATGCACACAGTATTTATTTCCTCTCATCTGTTTGCAGACTTCTCAATTTGATTTTGAAATGATATCCACCATTCCTTGCCAAATTAAAACTGGATACTGCAATCTACAGTATGAGTGATGTGTTTCTGAGACTCGAACTCGCCACTTCTATGATGAAAAATTATATCACAAGTTAAATTCTTCACCAGTTATAATGATCATCACTTGATCAATTGTTGGTGCATGTCCTGTCTTTCATGTTAGCTGACAGGTGTTTTGTCTGTTCTAACTACTACTTTGTGCAATCATCAGCTGCTATTTGTTCTGGGACAGTTCTGAATAATCGAATTAATCTATCATGTTCATTGAATAAAGTTTGAGATCCAACACAATTTTTTCCATTTTTTTTTTTTTTTTTTTTTTTTCGTTTTCATATTGAATCAATAATGCTGCCTAAACTGTTCGTCAATGTTTTCTCAAGAAATAAATTTTAAGATATTTGTGATCTGTATTCAGCAGTGGTAGAACCGGTCTTGCACAATGATAAGTTTGCCCTTGCACTTTGAATGTTGTCGTGTATTATTCAAGCACAATATTTGTTGCACTGAGCAATGTCATTTGGAAAAATGAGTTGTACTTGCATATGTTTGTCTAGAAATGTTTTGACTGGCTTGTGTCACTTGATACGAATGGCTGAATGGCTCAAGTATCGAATATAATTCTGGCACATACCTGGTTTTCATTCTTAAATTTGAGAGCACTACAATACATGGATACTTCATCCATTTATCCACTACACACACTTGGATGAAGACTGCATGTAATGAAAATATTATCATTGTACTGGAATGCAGCAAGCTGTAAATCAGTTTGCAATGTTCATCCGAACTTATCAGTACATACTAAAATGGTATACAGTCTTACTTCCTATTGCTTGACTGTTCCAGATGAACAGGCTTGAGCATTGTGTATTCAAGTCATTTCCATTCTTGATTCCCATTGTTCATCCGTTTTACATGAATGGGTTTGAGCAGTGTGTATTTGAATGATTTCAAGTCTTACTTCCCATTGTTCATCTGTTTCTAACATTTTCTTTCATGCACGTCATTTAAATTGACCAGTCACTTGTCTTTTGGGTGGCATTACTGATTTCACAGTGAAATTGATGCTTTGTGATGACTATTACAAATTCACTTTGAAAAAGAAAAGAAAACATGATATCTAATAGGTAATGACAGTCAGCAATTGGAATTTCATAATCAACACCACTTGTTACATCAAACAGAACTGAAATGTTACTATTTGCATATAATTCAATTCAATTATGTCTTGTGCTCACATTCGCACACCGAAACCACATGAACTACTGCTAAAATATATTAAATACACACATTTCTTGCAACAACTCATGAACCAATTGTAAAATTAATGGCATATGAATGCATATGGGACAAACAAAGAAACATTAATTAAAATGAAGAATCCTTCAATCACGTCAGTCTGAACTGAAATGCACTTAGTGTTGTACGTGATCTGAATATGTGAATGAAACAGAAGAAACTGCTAATGATTGGTACAATGGGACATACCCTCTGCCATGCTCTTCACAGTAGTTTGCAGAGTATAGCTGCATGTCTTTAATGCACATGGGCTACCAAAATAGTAAATTTTCATTTTTTAAATGTTGTGTACCAAAAAAGGTCATTTACCTTTAGTTTCAAAATGGGAGGTCACTAGGATTTTCCTTCATGAATAATATGCATAGGATGACACCTGATATTTGAGTGTAAGAGAGAGAGAAAGAGAGAGAGAAAGAGGGAGAAAGTGAGAGAGCACAGATTTTTTAAAAGTAGTCTAAGGTCTTTTCTTGTTCTTCATTGCAATAAAATTAAATGATATTTTTGAACTTTGCTAACATAAGGAAAGCAATTACCCAAGGCTTTGTGTTACAGAACATCTAAAGTTTGACTGAAAAGTTTAAATCAAAATGTCTGGAGGGAACCTGGATCACAACTACAATATTAATGGACACAAGGTGATAACAAGAATTTTTGAAATTATCTGGAAAGATGTCATTGTACAGGCCAATATATAATTTATATTTGCTTGCACTTTTGTATGTCACAACATTCATGAGTTGCTTTCATGTTCCATTGAGATTATTAGTTTCTAAAAGAAAAAGTGAAGTAATATTATAAGCTGGCTACTTATTTATGTTTGATAAATAGAATATATGATCTATATAATAACAAAATCATCCAAGGCATGACCACCCAGTGATCTCTAGAGTACACAAATAAATATTATTGATATTGTAAAGGTTCTAACAATGCATTTTTGACATTTTCCTGTGAAAGAACTAAGTGTCATAAATCATCGACTTCCACTTAAATGTAACATTTCTTTTATCCAAAATGAGCAACAATTTTCACATAAAGCATAACTAACAAACAGTCAATAACACCTTTTTATAATTGTGAATTAGACTCCTGCAATATTAAGTGGCTAGAGATGACTTCTGTAAAAGTAGTAAACTAGTCAATACCTCTGATCCCTCTTCATCTCCCTGCTCATGTCCAGGATCAGATCCTGCAGTGGCAAAGTACCTCTTTGGCTGTTGTGAGTCAACCACATCTCCTGGAGAGAGTACAATAGCTGACAACTTCCAGGACACATGCGTAGCCAGATGTACACATTCAGCTTCACCGATCTGTCGTAATACTGCTTCCTTGCTAGCCTGTAAAATAATTAATTAATTTCATCTTTATTTGGCATAGAGACTGTATACTGAAAAAGCTCCATGTGTGGAGATATTGTCTCTGTATTAGCATCATTAAACAAAGGTATTGATAATTCTTGTTTCTTGCTGTAAAAATTCACAAATATTCAATTGAAAACATGTGTACATCCTGCTCAACAATACTAATAACTCTGAAACATATACAACACACAGCCGATGAACCAATGAGACCCACTGCAAGTTAATGCAACACACACACAAAATATAACTATACAATACAAAATTATGTTGAAAATGTGCTCTATTAACTGTGATAAAAAATATTGAAAAATAATTTTGTGTATTTACTTAAAAAGTATCCAGACTTTGCTTCATGTTATGTTTAAAGCAAAATCCCATTTAAATGAAAAAATCACTTGTCAACAAGTCTCTAGCCATGGCAAGAGAAAATAATACTCCTGTGTGTGTCATTGCCCACTTGTGCCTTTCTCAGCAGCTCCTGTATCAAGTGTCTTAAATTATCTGTGTAGCACAGGTGACTAATGGGGCCTCAATAGAGGGTAGTTATATTTCTATAGAGGGGATGATGAAGAGATGGGGGACGGGGTGGGATTATGTGAAGGCTATTGCTAGCACACAGACTGCTCTTCCTGTATAACACAAAGAGTGTCCATTATGTTTAAGGCCTCCACATGGCAGACAGCTTACCACCTACAGTGCTATCTGTCCTCATCCCACGAGAGACTGTAGAGAGATTCTTAACATAACACAGGGCACTGACAAACAGTCTGTTAGCCACAAACAGTAAGACACCAGTATCATCTCTCTGCCAGCCAAACACTGATTATGAAAATTTGTGCTATTATCAGAGATCAAGCTGGTTACTGGCACAGCAATTGCCACTACAATAACATACTTCAACTATCTCAGTTATGGCAGTTGATGACACTCGCCAGTAAATATATATGTCATTCTTTCCAGTGTCATTACCAGTGAACACCGAACCAAGGCCTTTGTTCCAACTAATATGTCATCATTGAATACAATGAGTTATAATTCTTTTTCAACTAGTAAGAGAAGGGTGGTTCACTAGAAAAGAACATTCATGGAAATTTGGACAACTGAATCATAAGCTGCTTAAAGAAAACCAACATAGTACATAATGTGCCATATTTCCATTATGTTACACCAGTTCTTTTTTTATTCTTCATATAGATTTCAGTCTCTTTATTTTATTTATAAATTGAAATACTAATTCCATCCATGTGTTTTTCTTCTGAATCTACAGAGATACTGCCTTATGTATAAGTCCAGTACAATACAACAGTAACAGTATATCAAGAAAGTATTAACTCTCTCATATCCTTTCCAAATGTCTCTCCCTTGACCCAGGAAGCACAGTTACCTGATTCTTTAATAATTAAGATTCTTCACAGCTTTTTCCTCTTTTGCTGACTGATATAGCCTTTGGTTCTGAAAGCACTTCTGGGAGTGAGTGTATTATTAGTTTGCTTCTGCTTGGTTGAAAAAATGGTTCTTTCATAGTTATTTTGTTGAAGAGTTGTTCTGGGGATTCTTTTACTTCAAATACACTAACATCTCAAGTGAAATCATCACATTTATGAAAATAACAGATGAAGATAGGATATATAATCTTACAATCTCAGAATAATTGGGTTGTCTCTCCAATGTTAAGAAGAAAAAAGAAGAAAGACATGGAGAACTGCAAAACAGTGTAATTAATACAAAATGCCTTTTATCAAAAGATGCACAACATTTAGATCAAAATGGGCAATTTGATCTGCAACACATCCTGTTTCTGATGACTCTCAAAACTGCTGACATTCATTGCAAAATTTGTACTGTACTGAAAGTAATAAGTCATGGTTCTCATTTGGTTCCAAAACTGCAGGTGGCCAAATTTCATTCAAAGGCAATTTGTTAACTCATAAAGAAATATGACAAGTATTTAATTCTGAATGGTGATTACACAAACATGTGATTTTATTAGTTTTTTTATAAAACTACTTTAACTATTCTGGTATTTTATTTATACACTATGTGATCAAAAGTATCCGGACACCTGGCTGAAAATGACTTACAAGTTCGTGGCACCCTCCATCGGTAATGCTGGAATTCAATACAATGTTGACCCACCCTTAATCTTGATGACAGCTTCCACTCTCACAGGCATATATTCAATCAGGTGCTGGAAGGTTTCTTGGGGAATGGCAGCCCATTCTTCACGGAGTGCTGCACTGAGGACAGGTATCGATGTCAGTCGGTGAGGCCTGGCATGAAGTTGGCATTCCAAAACATCCCAAAGGTGTTCTATAGGATTCATTCAGGACTCTGTGCAGGACTCTGTGTCTATCACAAGGATGTTATTGTCGAGTAACCACTTTGCCACAGGCCGTGCATTATGAACAGGTGCTCGATCGTGTTGAGATGCAGTTGCCATCCCCGAATTTCTATTTAACAGTGGGAAGCAACAAAGTGCTTAAAACATCAATGTAGGCCTGTGCTGTGATAGTGCCATCAAAACAATAAGAGGTGCAAGCCCCCTCCATGAAAAACATGACCACACCATAACACCGCTGCCTCCGAATTTTACTGTTGGCACTACAAGCGCTGGCAGATAACATTAACTGGGCATTGGCCATACCCACACCTTGCCATCGGATCGCCACATTGTGTTACGTGATACATCACTCCACACAACACTTTTCCACTGTTCAATCACCCAATGTTTACGCTCCTTACACCAAGTGAGGCGTTGTTTGGTATTTACCAGCTTGATGTGTGGCTTATGAGCAGTCGCTTGACCATGAAATCCAAGTTTTCTCACCTCCCGCCTAACTTTCATAGTACTTGCAGTGGATCCTGATGCAGTTTGGAATTCCTGTGTGATGGTCTGGGCAGATGTCTGCCTATCACACATTACAAACCTCTTCAACTGTCGGTGGTCTCTGTCAGTCAACAGATAAGTTCGGCCTGTATGTGTCCCTTCACGTTTCTACTATACTATCACATGGGAAAAAGTGGACCTAGGGGTGTTTAGGAGTGTGGAAATATCACGTACAGAAGTATGACGCATGTGACACCCAGATCACCTGACCATGTTTGAAGTCCGTGAGTTCCCCGGAGTGCCCCATTCTCCTCTCTCACGATGTCTAATGACTACTGAGGTTGCTGATATGGAATACCTGGCAGTAGGGAGCAGCACAATGCACCTAATATGAAAAATGTATGTTTTTGGGGGTGTCCAAATACTTTTGATCACATAGTGTAGCTGAAGTGAGCTTAATTTTCATATACACCTCATAGCTATCCTATACAATGGTTTGAGTCACTCAGGAACTGAGATTAAACAAAATTCCTTTTATAATATTTTACAGCAAAAATAAAAGTGTCACACAGTGCATATTTGTCATTTCTGAAAATTATTACTAATGCTGTTAAACTAAAAGTTTGCTAGAAATCAAGAGTATACCTGTGCCCCAACCAAAGCCTTTGCCTGTAACATCTCCGCCACCATGGCAGCTTCCTGCTCAGCATACGGAATGTCACTCCAACCCCACTGCTCAGTGACTGAGCCAGGAAGTCTTGGATTTCCCACCACCAGTGCTGACATGTTGGTGCTCTGCTGTGTCTGGTCCATACCTGTAACACAGTGGCATATGAGAACTCATCCAGAAAAAGCTGCTGGAAACTTAAAATCAAACGAGATAAAAGTAACTGCTAGAAAATATGAGGGAATCGACAGTTTCTTTACAGCTGACAAGAGGAGGCCACAACATTCAGATCACGGATTTACTTCAAACTTTGTACACTTATAGTAGTCCATTAGGACAGATACATAAATGAGCAAAAGTTTTCCTGAAAATGTAAACTTGTCACGATTTATGAGACCCCTTATACCTGTAATTGGGTAAGGAACCCAAAACTGCTTTGCACCTGAATGCTTCGTCCTGCAGACACAGAGACTGGCCCGGTTTGGCAGCTAACTTGCATAGTGGGGAGACCTTGATAATGTAGCAAGAAAGTGTATTTGCAATTTTTAAAAAAATCATAAAATTTACATTTTTACTGCAAAAATGGAGGTGACTCCCAATTCAATGTTTAATGCAATTGCAAAACATCAGTTAAAAGTACTGTCTGCGTACTGTGATGGTCTTCTTCAAGAAGTGGATCTTATTGACACAGAATAATTGGGAACAATTTCTGCAGATGCAGTGGTGATAGGAGAAAAAACTTTATCTGTCTACCATCAAAATGTTAGGACAAAAGATGCTTATTACAGATGATGACCTCATTCATTCTGACAAAGTAGACAAAGAAGGTCTATTCTGTAATGTTGAAGACTTTTCTGATGATAAAGATAATGAGCCAGCCAAGAAGAAGGAAAAAGCCAGCTATATTCTGTTGTAAACAAAAATTTATGTGGCGATAATGCTTACTCCAGCTGTCTGAGTCATTTTGCACATTTCCTGAGGCAGTCACACTCTTCTCCTATACTATTTGTAGTTTATATGTAAATCAGAAACACTATCTTCGACTTTCATGTAATTTTGCGTAGTAGGATACTTTAGTATAAGAATATTTTAGTAAAGGTTTCTCCAATATTATTTATATATATTATGTTGTGTTAGTGATAAATAATTTAATCATAAGCAGGTGGGAGAAAATAAAGTGGTTCCATGATTAAAGAATTTCGGCCAAACAAGGTGGTAAGGTAAACAGAAAATGAAAGGTGTCAACATGTGTGGAGGATGATTAACATCTGAAGTAATCAGCTCATTGGTGAAGCAGCAGAGGCAATATGCAGCAAAAACCATCTTAAATATGAGATCTTAATATTAATTGTGGTATAATAGAAGTCTTTGTGTTCGGTGCAATCAGTACATAGAAATAACTATCTACCTGTAGAAGTGTGTCATGGTACAGCCTCTTCTAACATTAAGGAATTACAACTTTAAACATTGTAATGTGTGTGGAAAGAATAAGTAAGATTTGTATGTATATTTCCCTTCAGACCAGAATCTCAAGCAATTTGATGGAATACAGTGAAATAATAGTTTTTCTGAGTGATAATTTTGTCTGATCGGTAAAGAAAGTTAAGTTTGCCTTAGCATAAGGATCTGTTACTGTGGAGTGTTTTTCAGTAGAGTCAATTTTGCATTTGATAAGCAGAGCAGGTGTTTATTTATTAGATAATGATACAATAACAAAATAATAAAACAATTAATAATGTTACGGTCTTAATGGTTACGGAGCCTGTCTCTGCAGTAGGGATATTTTTTGAGAATGCACTCCTCTAGCTAACAAGGTAAGAAATGTAAGTAAAATAATGGAGCTGACTGACATGCTTGAGTAATGAAAAAGAGAAATGTATACAAACAAATGAGGTGCAACTGTAATGATGATCTAATTGCGAATTAGGCAACATTGGGTACTGTTTATATTATGCAATTCATGACACTGCAGTTTGGAATGAGTGTTTAACCAAAAGAGCACTCTTTTAATGGGTTACAAGTCATATAATGCTGTATTATTGGATCTATAGGTTATCTGAAAACTTCTATTTGTGTTCTGAGGAATTATGAGCTTAAAGTAGTAATACTGGCACGAAGAACAATAATTTTGCTGATTAACTGGTAACAGTGATGCTAGACTGATGTGAGTAGTTCTGAGAGGTCAAACATTTGGTGTGATTTTGTGAGGATTTAATTTTCTGGTGGAATGAGAGTAGTGCTCAGAGTTGAGTAGAGAAATGGGGCAATGATTTGGTACAACTTCCATCCCCGTAATTTTGATTTGAGTGGTAATTAAGTTATTTGATACTGACTCTATTCTTTTTTCATAATGTAATGATTAATAAATCTATGCTACTGCACATCTTGAGTTTTTGCTATTTTGCAAATGGAAGAGAGACCAAAATCTTTCAAGTTTAACCAGTTTTGGACAGTTATGAATTAGAGTAATGTATTGTAGTGTAATGTGCACTTGATTTAAAATTTTTTCTAGTCCACCCCTTTCATACTATAGTCAATTTTAATAATAATTATTGTGATGTTAAGAGGACTATGTAATGTATTTATTTATGATGTAATGACTACTATTTGCCATTGTGTTGAACAATTTTTTTCCTATACTTAAGTCAGAAGTAAAAGTAAGTGTACTAAAATAGGGTATTTTTTCTAATTGTTTCATGTACTGTGGTGGAGGAGAACCACCTCCAAGGGAACCGACAGCAGTGCATTTCCTTAATAACTACCACTTGGACCTGTTGAGGTGTGGACAACTTTGTGAGAAAATGTAAAAAAGCTCATTAAAAGTGTGAAACTGCTTGTGAAAAATACTAAACATTGAGAAAGTGAAATTTTCTGTTTATTGCAACCCAGGAGGATTTATTATTTGAAGCAAGACAGGACTTGTATCAAATGATATGTATCTATAAATGTAATCTTCACTTACCCAAAAAGGACATCACTTATGATGAACATGCCTTAATTTTTGTTAAAAGTATAACTTGTGGATATTTTGTGCAAATGGACAATACACTGTATGTAAATACTTTGTATGGGGATTTTCATATGGCCAGTTCATATAAGTATAAATTTAAACAAATATATGTACTGTAGCTTTTGATAAGATTTCATATGTAAAATTTTCTGTGTGTGGATTTTAAACTCAATTTCTGGGGTCACTTGTGGTCACTGACTTTCCCAGTTAGCTATTTGCAATATCTGTCTGGTCAATCCAACGAGGGGGTGATGTGATGAAGCAAGCTGGGATATTTTTACTTCCCCTCTTGTTTTGCCATCTGCCTACTTAAATTCGTTTTTTCAATTTTAACTTATTACCATTAACATATGTGAGTGTAATCGGTATTTTCATAAAAGAGAAAGGCAGGCCCTCAGTTTTAAAGAATGTAACACCAGATCTAATTTTGTGCTTAGTTTTATGGATATAATTGATTTTCTAATTTATGTCGACTATTCCTAGTTAGTATGTTTTGTTATAGGGAGAAATCCATAATTGTTTCGTAACTTAAGTTCTATTGTTGACTTATAAACAAATATAAATTCTGTACTAATTATAAACATTTGGTACATGAAATGCTAGTAAATGCTTGAAGTATCTATTTGGCTCTAGTCAGAAACATGTTAGCAAAACTAGCCATTAATTAATTCCAAAGTAATTAACAGTTTTGTCAAAAGCATTGTTTGCATAACTATATATGTTAATTTCATGATTTAAACAAATAATTTGGCTTGATCCTTGTAGTAGAAGAAACTGTTAAAAAGAACCAATTTTTCAATGTTTTCAGTTACTTTAATGAGTTAAGTTTTAATTTTAATTTCTGTAAATTAAACTTCGAACAATGTGTAGTTCCAGGACCTATTATTGTGAGGATGTACAAGGGCCCAATTTTTGGTCTCGAGCAGCCATTACATCGAAACCGAGGAGAACAAATCAAGAATAAACAAGGGGCATACGACCCGGGACAACTGGGAGATCCGAGAAAAACCAGGGAGTTTTTTCATCCAGGAGAAAACCTGGAAAAACCTGGGATTTTTTTAGAATTCCAGGAATTTTTCATTGTTTTAGTTTGCAGTTAAATTTTTGTAATTTTGGTTGGTAAGAACTGATACTCTAACAGAGGATATTACTGTATCCCGCTACTGCAGAATAATACTCCAGCAATAACACATGAATGAGAGGAAAAAATGAAAATAAAATTTCAGTTGCAAAGGAAATGCGCTACATACAACAACAAAACACAGTACTGATACAAGCCAACAACAAAATGTGTCAAACGCTTTAGGAAGACTATGCAATGCTTCATAACAACAAATTGCCTCCGATGAGCGTGACGTCACAAATGTTTACATCGAGTGCCACGAGAAAGAGAGGCCATGGTGCGTACATCACGAAAGTAGGCCTGAGTTCTCTCGCTCACTCAGTTGAGCAGACACACTGTGTTTCAACACCTCTTAACTCGTAACTAACGTACAAACAAGAATTGCAACTTTTACTAGAATCCACCATTATGAAGTCTTACTGTTTATTAGCCCTCCAACAATCGGAAGACCAGAGGCCTACTAATAATTTGTTACGGCTGTACTGTGGTACAATAAAATTAAAATTGTGCCGTTATGATTATCAGCCGCATGAAGCATCATATCAAGATGTAATTCTCGTTAGTACATAAACACCTAACCACGAGTTAGGAGGTTTAGAAATGCATTTAGTCTGCTGAGTTGAGTGAGCGAGCGCACGAGCTCAGGCCTATCCTTGTGACGTACGTGCAGCGGCCTGTCTTTCTCGTGGGCCTCATGTTTATATTAGATTGTTCGAGCTGTTGCGAACAGGCTCATCCGTATGCGCAGTTGAGTCGTGCATGAGTAGTACCTTCTCCCGCTTCTGGATACAGAAGTGTGGTTGTTAGCTGTATAAGCAATAGCAGCGAGCAGCCAGTGCTACCTGGAAAAATTTTGCTGGTGTGCCCAAGCTGCCAGACTCATGCGTGCTGAACAGACTTGGATCTAGGAGCTGGTGAGTGGGGGGTGGGGGAGTGCAACTGCCCTGGCAATTTCAGGACAGGGGGGGGGGGGGGGGGGGTGGAGCCAAGTTTATTCTGGAGTGTCTAGCATCCTGCGCATGTTGGTCTATTGATTATTCATATAATTTTGAAATGCACCCCTATAGATTGTTTAACATTTTTGAACACATTATAAGTTGATTTCTGAATAAAACATAAGTTGATTTTTCAATGCGTGCATAGTGTACATGATGTCTCTGCAAGAGGAATCCCAATCACATCTAGAAATAAACTTTCCTGTAGACAGAAGAGGATGGGGCTATATGATCTGAGCAGAATAAAGCCGAATGGGTGAATGCCAAACACTGTTTGTTATGGGGTTGGCTGTTTTCAAATTATCAACTTTGTTATAATTACTAGTGAAATCCATAGATTCAGACTACCAGAGTGGAAATAAAAGACACACAGGAATAACAGATAACAAAAATTATGTATTATCTTCTCGGTGTATCCAAGAAGATGAAATTTTGACAGAAAAGTTTTGGCCAGATCGCTACACTAGTAATGGCCAGTTGTACAGTCCCTGGCTAGCAGCCGGGAATAGCACAGGGAATACATTGTATGAACGCGTAATAACTCCTAACCGGGGAATAAACACAGGATAACTAAACCGGTGATTGTGGCAGGCTTAGTGAAGTCAACTAGAGAATGAGTCTTGTCACTGGCAGGAATAGTTACAGAATTAGTGATGACAATATTGTTTGTTAGGATGAGGAAAGAGAAGAAATTGGGACACCACACAAATTATGGAAGAATATGACAATTCCAAATTTATACAAAAATTTTGTACTACTATTACTTATTTCCGATCTCATGCTTGAGAAACTGGAGCATATGAATGAAATGTGAAACTATTCCTAACATAAGGCTTTTTGCTTTTAGTAGGCCTAATAGGCATTTCATACTGGTACTTCATGAATTACATTCTGTCATGCAATAAAAATGACCATTTGTGCCAAAACAGTTTCGTTTATTTGGTGTGTGTTACAATTGCTGCAATATTAGACAGGCGTATTTAGTTTCATCTAGCAGACAGTGACAAAATAGATGTAATCAGATGGAGAAATCACACCAGTCTTGGGTACTAACTGTATTAACAGTTTTTTCAGTATTAGACGGCAACATTTCGATTTTTCATGTAGCACAGCATTTTACGAACTTTGATGAGGTAATAGATTCTTTCACAGAAAAGAAATCATGCCATGTAAAGCTGTAGCAAGATTAGAGAGAAAAAAATGCTAGGACCTAAGGATTAAAGAAATGTGTACTGTCTTGCTTGTCTCTTGTCTCTATAGTTTTATGTATTCTATATTTCATTTTATGTCTCACAGAACAGCACATTATTAACTAATAGGGAATAAAGAGTGCAAATTGTCTGAATAGTTCCACATAATCTTTCTCACTACTGACATTAGTAACTGAAAATGTTGACTGCAGTAGGCTAATGTCTACTCTGCGTGCAAACCACATTACATACCACATTGGCATTGAGAGTTGTTCTTCAGCTGTCACACATGTCCTGAGAGGCTAGTTTATTCTGGTGGGCTTCCTGGATCAGGTGCCAAATGCTTATACATTTCTTCAATTAAGAACACACTCCAGAGCCACTGCTGTGCCATCATTGGTATCTGAGCCTACCTTTGTGTCTCAGAACCTGCAACGTGGCCTTGCTGAAGAAGACATCACCCCAATGTTGTGACAAATCTGTAGACTTGTAATTTTCTGTGTTTGTTGTTAAAAAGTGTCTTTGCCAGACTTACTAATTTGTGGACTTGTAATATGTGTAGTTTTGCCTTTACTTTGGCTTCACAACTTGGAAACTGTGTCATAGTGAACTTGTGATTCAATCTAGTTCCTTTTGGACTTTGTATCTATATGGAAGTGGACTGGGATCTATATTTTAAAACTCAGATTTTGATTCTGCACAAGGCATCAGAAGATCAAAACAAACTGCAAAACAATTTAGAAAAGATATGTGAATAGTGTGAAAAGTGGCAGTTGACCCTAAATAACGAAAAATGTGAGGTCATCCGCATGAGTGCTGAAAGGAACATGTTAAACTTTGGTTACATGATAAATCAGTCTAATCTAAAAGCCATAAATTTAACTAAATACCTAGGTATTACAATTATGAACAACTTAAATTGGAAGGAACACATAGAAAGTGTTGTAGGGAAGGTTAACAAAAGACTGCATTTTATTGGCAGGACACATAGAAAATGTAACAGACCTACTTAGGAGACTGCCTACACTACGCTTGTCTGTCCTCTTTTAGAATACTGCTGCGTAGTGTGGGATCCTTACCAGATAGGACTGACGGAGTACATCGAAAAAGTTCAGAGAAAGGCAGCACGTTTTGTATTATCGCGAAATATGGGAGAGAGTGTCACAGAAATTATACAGGATTTGGGCTGGACATCATTAAAAGAAAGGTGTTTTTCGTTGCGACGGAATCTTTTCACGAAATTCCAATCACAAACTTTCTCCTCTGAATTCGAAAATATTTTGATGACACTGACCTACATAGGGAGGAATGATCACCACGATAAAATAAGGGAAATCAGAGCTTGTACGGAAAGATATAGGTGTTCATTCATTCCACGCGCTATACAAGATTGGAATAATAGAGAATTGTGAAGGTAGTTCGATGAACCCTCTGCCAGACACTTAAATGTGATTTGCAGACTATCCATGTAGATGTAGATGAAGATGAAGGTGGGCTAAGAACTTTAAGACAAAACTCTTTCTTTCTGCATTACCAGGCCTTCTGTCTGAAGCAATGTTTTGCATTTGAACCACAAGACTATTTTGTTTGTGGTTGTTTTAAGACTTGCTTTCAAGAAGGAACATTGTGTTCTCTTACTTCAAATAAATTTCATGTTCATTTTTTATCTGGACCCTTTTCTGTTCGGTGATTTGTTTGCTTTTCTTCCAAATCAGTGCTTACATGTGTGCTTCTAGCCCAGGTAGACAGTGTTTTGTGTGTGCTTTCATCTCCTTTGGTTGTTTTGTAGTTCTTGCACCACCTTTTGGTTTCTTCTCCCATAACAGTTGGTGATGTGGTCTTTGTGAAACTTCACTCTGCACGGACTTCCTTCACATACAGTGGATGTTTCTGTGTGTGCCTCTTCTCATTTGTGTGACTTCAGATCTTTTGTTGGACACAAGCTTTTGTCACCAGTCTTCAGTGTTTGAGCCTGATACATTTGGATCCTGATATTTTGAGATAGTTTATCTTAAACCTGCTACAGCATGTCTAATGCAGTGGAGCAACCTCCTATCTGCTCTTTACTGAGTGAATACTGGCAGATGTAACAGTGCCTTCTGGACTTCCTGATGTATATTTCCACGATGTTGGAGTTGCCCTCAAGGTTGCTCCCTCCCTGACTTTCCTACAGTTTCTGGTTCTGGGCACAGCACCTGCATTGGGGGCTAGTATCTTCACGACTCTGAGGTAACTAGTTGACGTACCCTGGGTGCCACCTGGGCTGATCACATCCGGCCACCACTGACAATGCCTCTTGCTTCTTGCACAATGTAGTGCCCTGTGGACAGCATCACCGAAACAGCAGACTCTTCCGGAAGCTGTCCCCATAGCCCCACCAAAGTCTGCCACCACAGGCTTACACTACTGCCGTTTCCAACTCTGGGTGTAGTATCAATTTCTTCATATACTTTGACCCTATCATGTGGTCTTTCCTCAACCCATTTCCAAACACATCCTTCATTGTGCCTTCTTTCCCAGCCCCTTCCTACTCCACAACCCCCAATTTTTGCTCCTTTTGGTGCCTCATCCTTGGACATGTCATACAATTTCCCTATCTATGCCTAATTTAAGCACCCAATGTCCTAATTTCTCCCAAGTGTTCCCACACACCCAATGTTTATCTCGAGTGTTACTGCATAACAAGTTTTGGACCAATGTGGTTCTACTCAACAATATTTTACCCCATGTGCTTCTGCTCAACACACTCCCCCTCAGTGCTTTCGCACAACATTATCTTACCACTGCTTTTGCATCATCAATTTCCTTCCCAAGTGCTTGTGCTCAACATTTTTCCCTCCCATGCGGTTCCACGCGATGATTTCCTTCTGCTACATGCATTTTCATGACCACCTTGCAGCCCAGCTACTATCACTTAGTGCTTTTCCATCCCAAGTGCTTTTGCATGATGACTTTTCATTGTTAATGCTTGGACACAACCTTTCTTCCATTTCCTTTTCCACATTTTTCTATCCTGTGTCCAATTTGACACTTATTCAGTCTCCATTACAACTGAGTTACATGGGCAGCCAGGTTTCTTAAACTGACATGCAAGGGCTGCCACACTACTTGTGACTATCAGCTGGCCCCACAAACCTCTTCTCTATGCTGGCCATGTGACAGAAAGCAAGATTGAATGTATCCTAGCACCACAGGCTGTACTTAGGTGCATGGGCCCTAAGGGGCCAATTCACTGACTGAACCTTCACACTGATTTTTGTGGGCTCCTCTGTATTTCATCAGCTGAGCATTCACACTTAAATTTGTTCTTTAACAGTGACTTTTTGTTTGATGAAAGATGCAGTCTCTGTTGTGGGTAATTTTATATAACTTTCAGATTGGTATCAAAGAAGAAAATCGTATCTACATGCACCACAAAATGCAACTATACCATCTCTTCGCAGATATTCAAGCATACTGCAGCTATCAGTAATCAGTTATTCTACTATGAACTCCAGTAATAACAATTTGCATGTCTCTCACAAAAATATACATGTAATCAAATTACAATGTCAAAACATAAATCTTTTATCTTTGAAGGGTGATAAGATCATGTGCTTATGTTCAGTGTTGGTGGAAAAGTATCCTTATGAAAGTGCCCAATAATTTGAAAACGAAAAGGGCCCTTACTACTTTACACCAAGACAACTGAACCTTTTCTGTTATACAAAATATCTTTGTTCCACTGAAAAATATACACTAAACAGTTAACCTGACTGGGCTGAAAACTGTTTGAAACGCAGATTATAAATTTTATGAATTTAACAACTTTGAAGTGGAAACTAGGTTTCTATAGTGAAAGTAAATACATAAAAACAAAGTATTACAATAACAGAAATTCTACAATGGAAACAATGAACAAAAATAAGGAAAGACAACAGTCAGTTTTACCTTGGCTGCAGAGGTGCACATTTAGGTATCTTCACAGTTCTGTGTGGAATTACACCAGAAAAAGATCAGTAGCCCCAAAGCAAAATGCAAAGGCATTTCTAAGTGCCGCAAATCAGTCATCTGCAACTGAGTAGTTGTCTTTACTTATTTTTGTGAAATTAGTAGCATTTCCTCAGTGTGTCTTTGGGCAAATGTCACTCTTCTCTCTCACCAGGTGCAGCAGTGACTGTTGAACCAGCCGGACTGGCCTTGCTGGCTGTGAGTGCCCTGGAGGACCGCTGGGACGCACGGAGTGATGAGAGTGATGGCACTACGAGCAGGCTGAACCTCTCGCACAAGTATTCACATGGCCCCTCTGTGGCTGGCTTCAGAACGGGGAATGGAACCAAATACAGTTCACCTTCCAGCACCAGCAACAGTTCACGACGGCCTTTGCTGCCTGTGAATGTCGTTTGTGCCAGAAATGTTATTTCCTGCATACATCGGTTACACTAAGAGATTAGGAAAGGTAAGGACCACAATTCCCAAGAAGTATAAAATATTACCTAGTAATAACATTCTGTACTAATATAACATAGCCTATTATACTAGGTATGTAAAGAATAGTTTCCATTATTTATAATGAATCTGAGATATAACATTACTGTGATGATAAACAAAGAGTAATGCTTATTCTACATAAGGCTTCAAGATTACTGAATAAGGAATTTATATGAAAAACTACTAATTTGGTCTAATTCTGGTTCAGGAAGTTCAGCCACTACATCAGTTGTTTATTGCACATGGAAAGATACATGTATATGTTCGTCAGACCTTTAAGTGGTTCAGAAAAAAATTCACAGGTCAAAAGGCAGCAAAAGTGGTGACTGTGTATCATGTTTTATACTTATTATGGTAATTACCTAAAAAGTACAACTGTAAAACTGACACATTTTCTCCAAAGAAAATTACTGATGGCATACTCAATAAAATTGGGATTTTATAACTTACAAAAAGAAGGAATTAGTTTTTAATATCCTAGTGATAACAGTGCAAACAGAAAACAAGTAAAATATTGGATTAGACAACGGCCAGTGAAAGAAATCAGCCTTTGTCTCCTTTAGCTCTTTCACATCTGCTAGGGCCAAGCGTCCTGCCTGCCTGGCCAGCTAAAGGGATGAACCTATGGCGTACCTCGCTACCAGCAGCCTGACACATGAAAATGTCTGCTGCAGGCTATGGCCACTGTCAGCTAATTGGACGTTCCAGTGTGCACAGAACTACTCTTCAATAATACTCTTTACAAGATCTTATGACATTGTGCTGCCACAATGGCTGCAGTTCCTGATAACTGTGAAAGAGAACTTCAAAACTAATCCAAGCTTTCTGATACAAGTTTATTCTGGATACCTATGTTTCAAGATAAATAGTTTTAAAGTGGTCAGTTCCTAGCGAAGACAGCCAGAACCCTATATGTCTTCTGTTCCACGAGGCAGTGAGTACCACTGAGAAACTGCAATTAGTTTGGTGCGCTGTTTGTTTTTTGCAATTTACGATGTGGCAGTTTTATGGGAGAATTCATGCCCTTTCACATTACATATATTTGTATCATGTGTGCTATGTAAATTAGGAAATCAGACTACATTTACTTGACCATGTGGCCATGAGTGCTGCCGAGAAACTGCGCGTATCTGCTGCACTGTTCGGACTTTGTAATATCTTACATGTCAGTTCATTAGAATGATTCATCCCCTTCAGATTATATGTGCTGGTGTCATTTGTCTTGCGTAGGTCAGAAAATCAAATTGTACCTATTAAAGCAACTCATAAGCAGAAAGCAACCAGGAGCAAGTGGAAACTGTAGCACTTTGTGATATTATGAAGAAGAACAGAAAAGATAGTGTTGGCAGCAGTTCTGAACATTGGACAACAGCAAATTGCCATTCTATTATCTGCTCCCACACCCAGGCATACAAGAATGTCCTTAGCCGTCAGGCCCACCCACCTGCTCGGCATATATGAATGCCTGTAGCCATCTGCTTGTTCTATCTACCAGGCGTACATATACGCCAGTAACCATCTGGGCGCTCTACTTGCAGGCCATGCATGTATGCCCGTAGCCACAAAAGGGTTAAGTAACCATTCCTGACATTCAACTTAGGTGGTTTAAAAAAACCTAAATCATAAAGTCTAAAGGAGGGTTTGAACACTGTTGCTCCCAATTATGAGCCCAGTGCCTTATCCTTTTAGAATATTTGCACTTCTGAGACTGCCATTCCAGACTCTTTGTCCAACTTAGTTTCAGGAATTGCAGATAAGTAATTTTATTTTTCTCAAAAATTTCATTTGTCACTTTTGGACTAAAACAAATTGTTACAAGTAGGTACATGATAAATAGCTCACCTGCTAACACGTAAATGATGTTGTTGTTGTGGTCTTCAGTCCTGAGACTGGTTTGATGCAGCTCTCCATGCTACTCTATCCTGTGCAAGCTTCTTCATCTCCCAGTACCTACTGCAACCTACATCCTTCTGAATCTGCTTAGTGTATTCATCTCTTGGTCTCCCTCTACAATTTTTACCCTCCACGCTGCCCTCCAATGCTAAATTTGTGATCCCTTGATGCCTCAAAACATGTCCTACCAACCGATCCCTTCTTCTTGTCAAGTTGTGCCACAAACTTCTCTTCTCCCCAATCCTATTCAATACCTCCTCATTAGTTACGTGATCTACCCATCTTATCTTCAGCATTCTTCTGTAGCACCACATTTCGAAAGCTTCTATTCTCTTCTTGTCCAAACTGGTTATCGTCCATGTTTCACTTCCATACATGGCTACACTCCATACAAATACTTTCAGAAACGACTTCCTGACACTTAAGTCTATACTCGATGTTAACAAATTTCTCTTCTTCAGAAACGATTTCCTTGCCATTGCCAGGTTACATTTTATATCCTCTCTACTTCGACCATCATCAGTTATTTTGCTCCCTAAATAGCAAAACTCCTTTACTACTTTAAGTGTCTCATTTCCTAATCTAATCCCCTCAGCATCACCCGATTTAATTTGACTACGTTCCATTATCCTCGTTTTGCTTTTGTTGATGTTCATCTTATATCCTCCTTTCAAGACACTGTCCATTCCGTTCAACTGCTCTTCCAAGTCCTTTGCTGTCTCTGACTGAATTACAATGTCATCGGCGAACTTCAAAGTTTTTATTTCTTCTCCATGGATTTTAATACATACTCCGAATTTTTCTTTTGTTTCTTTTACTGCTTGCTCAATATACAGATTGAATAACATCGGGGAGAGGCTACAACCCTGTCTCACTCCTTTCCCAACCACTGCTCCCCTTTCATGCCCCTCGACTCTTATAACTGCCATCTGGTTTCTGTACAAATTGTAAATAGCCTTTCACTCCCTGTATTTTACCCCTGCCACCTTCAGAATTTGAAAGAGAGTATTCCAGTTAACGTTGTCAAAAGCTTTCTCTAAGTCTACAAATGCTACAAACGTAGGTTAGCCTTTTCTTAATCTTTCTTCTAATATAAGTCGTAAGGTTAGTATTGCCTCACATGTTCCAACATTTCTACGGAATCCAAACTGATCTTCCCCGAGGTCCGCTTCTACCAGTTTTTCCATTCGTCTGTAAAGAATTCGTGTTAGTATTTTGCAGCTGTGACTTACTAAACTGATAGTTCGGTAATTTTCACATCTGTCAACACCTGCTTTCTTTGGGATTGGAATTATTATATTCTTCTTGAAGTCTGTGGGTATTTCGCCTGTCTCATACATCTTGCTCACCAGATAGTATAGTTTTGTCATGACTGACTCTCCCAAGGCCATCAGTAGTTCTAATGGAATGTTGTCTACTCCCGGGGCCTTGTTTTGACTCAGGTCTTTCAGTGCTCTGTCAAACTCTTCACGCAGTATCTTATCTCCCATTTCATCTTCATCTACATCCTCTTTCATTTCCATAATATTGTCCTCAAGTACATCGGCCTTGTATAAATCCTCTATATACTCCTTCCACCTTTCTGCCTTCCCTTCTTTGCTTACAAGGGAACCTCCCTATCGCACCCCCCTCAGATTTAGTTATAACTTGGCACAGTGGATAGGCCTAGATAAACTGAACACAAATCAATTGAGAAAACAGGAAGAAGTTGTGTGGAACTGTGAAAAAATAAGCAAAATATACAAACTGAGTAGTCCATGGGCTACATAGGCAACATCAAGGAAAACGTGAGCTCAGAAGTGCCATGGTCCCGTGGAAGTGTGAGCAGCTGCAGAAGGAAAGGTACTTGGTTCAAGTCTTCCCACGAGTGAAAATTTTACTTTCTTTATTTTAGCATAGTTATTATCTGTCCGCTCGTTCATTGACGTCTCTGTTCACTGTAATAAGTTTAGTGTCTGTGTTTTGCGACCGCAATGCAAAACCGTGCGATTAGTAGACGAAAGGACGTGCCTCTCCAATCGGAACCGAAAACATTTTATCGCAAGGTCATAGGTCAACCGATTCCTCCACAGGAAAACACATCTGATATATTATATACGACACTGGTGACGGCATGTGCGTCACATGACAGGAATATGTTGTCGACCCACCTAACTTGTACACTTGGCGAATGGGTAAAAAGATACGTCTACCTTGCCCGATTTAGGTTTTCTTGTGGATGTGATAATCACTCCCAAAAAAGTGATGAAAACATAAGATTTTGTCACATAAACAGAAAATAAAAAATTAAAGTTTTCACTCGAGGGAAGATTTGAACCAACAACCTTTCGTTCCGCAGCTGCTCACGTTACCACGAGACCACGGCGCTCCTGAGTTTTCAACGTAGTTGATGTTGCCTATCTTCCCATGAACTACTCAGTTTGTATATTTTGCTTATTTTTTCACAGTTCCACACAACTTCTTCCTGTTTTCTCAATTGATCTGTGTTCAGTTTTTCAAGGCCTATCCACTGTGCCAACTTATAACTAAATCTGAGGGGGGTGCGATGGGGAGGTTCCCTTGTTAGAACTGGGTTGCCATCTGAGCTCTTGATATTCATACAAGTGGTTCTCTTCTCTCCAAAGGTCTCTTTAATTTTCCGGTAGGCTGTATCTATCTTACCCCTAGTGAGACAAGCCTCTACATCCTTACATTTGTCCTCTAGCCATCCCTGCTTAGCCATTTTGCACTTCCTGTCAATCTCATTTTTGAGACGTTTGTATTCCTTTTTGCCTGCTTCATTTACTGCATTTTTATATTTTCTCCTTTCATCAATTAAATTCAATATTTCTTCTGTTAGCCAAGGATTTCTATTAGCCCTCATCTTTTTATCTACTTGATCCTCTGCTGCCTTCACTACTTCATCCCTCAGAGCTACCCATTCTTCTTCTACTGTATTTCTTTCCCCCATTCCTGTCAATTGTTCCCTTATGCTCTCCCTGAAACTCTGTACAACCTCTGGTTCTTTCAGTTTATCCATGTCCCATCTCCTTAAATTCCCGCCTTTTTGCAGTTTCTTCAGTTTCAATCTGCAGTTCATAACCAATAGTTTGTGGTCAGAACCCACATCTGCCCCTGGAAATGTCTTACAATTTAAAACCTGGTTCCTAAATCTCTGTCTTACCATTATGTAATCTATCTGATACCTTTTAGTATCTCCAGGATTCTTCCAGGTATACAACCTTCTTTCATGATTCTTGAACCAAGTGTTAGCTATGATTAAGTTATGCTCTGTGCAAAATTCTACAAGGCGGCTTCCTCTTTCATTTCTTCCCCCCAATCCATGTTCACCTACTATGTTTCCTTCTCTCCCTTTTCCTGCTGACGAATTCCAGTCACCCATGACTATTACATTTTCCTCTCCCTTCACTACCTGAATAATTTCTTTTATCTCGTCATACATTTCATCAATTTCTTCATCACCTGCAGAGCTAGTTGGCATATAAACTTGTACTACTGTAGTAGGCATGGGCTTTGTGTCTATCTTGGCCACAATAATGCGTTCACTATGCTGTTTGTAGTAGCTAACCCGCACTCCTACATTTTTATTCATTATTATACCTACTCCTGCATTACCCCTATTTGATTTTGTATTTATAACCCTGTAATCACCCGACCAAAAGTCTTGTTCCTCCTGCCACCGAACTTCACTAATTCCCACTATATCTAACTTTAACCTGTCCATTTCCCTTTTTAAATTTTCTAACCTACCTGCCCGATTAAGGGATCTGACATTCCACGCTTTACGTAGAATGCCAGTTTTCTTTCTCCTGATAACGACGTCCTCTTGAGTAGTCCCCGCCCGGAGATCCGAATGGGGGACTATTTTACCTCCAGAATATTTTACCCAAGAGGACGCCATCATCATTTAATCATACAGTAAAGCTGCATGTCCTCGGGAAAAATTATGGCTGTAGTTTCCCCTTGCTTTCAGCCGTTCGCAGTACCAGCACAGCAAGGCCGTTTTGGTTAATGTTACAAGGCCAGATCAGTAAATCATCCAGACTGTTGCCCCTGCAACTACTGAAAAGGCTGCTGCCCCTCTTCAGGGACCACATGTTTGTCTGGCCTCTCAACAGATACCCCTTCGTTGTGGTTGCACCTACGGTACGGCCATCTGTATCGCTGAGGCACGCAAGCCTCCCCACCAGCGGCAAGGTCCATGGTTCATGGGGGGGTAAATGTAATATCAGAAAAGTTGACATAGTCATCTAAGGGCAGAATTCTGATTCCAATAAACTGAACCTTTTTATTTTCTTGTTTCGTATGGTGCTGAATGCATATACATGGAAGTTTAACTACAATTAACCTTTGTAACAGACTTGTACAATTACCTTTAGCACAAAGAGAGGGGAGGCAGTCTTCGAATGGAGCCAACAACAGCTGGTAGAGAGCTGCTAGGCAGGATGGCCCCTGCCAAGACTGGTGTGGTGGCTGTCGTGACCGCGTCGAGCCAGGACGTGACGCTGGTCCACTTGCTACACTGCCACCTACACTGCCAAGGCTGAAAACACAGGTCACAGCAATTATAAAGGGCTTACCACCGTGAGAAATTGGTAATGTCATATAAAACTGTTTGCAAATGATCAAAATTATGCTCCCATATTGGTACAAAATATTACATACTGGCACAAAATATCACTGAAATACTGAGACCTTGTGAAATCTGAACTAAACTGAAAACACCTTAAAATATATTATATGAATGGAAATGATAAGAACCACTATCAAATTAATTTCAAGTTTGTATTTTATGTTTGAGCCAATAACTAGGAACAGGAAAAATTATTTTATTTGGAAAAAAATATTTTATTTTATGGCCAACTTTGTGGCCGTGTTTGTCTAGTGCGTAGAACACTAGATTCCAGGTCTGGAGATCCTGGGATCAATCCTGGACAGGGGTAAGGATTTTTCTTCATTCTGGTCCATCCCGGACAGCCTCGCAGTCCTCTCAGCTTGCTATGGTACTAGGGATCTTTCCCTGGTAAAAGGTGGCCAGGGCAATTGGCCTGTCACCCTCTCCATCCTAATGCCACAGATTTTGTAAGGTTGCACTCAATCTGCACTAAGCTGTCAGGCCAATAGCCTAGTCACAGGACTGCACCATAGACTTTACCTTTTTCTGGCCAATTTCGGTGTTATTTACTTTCTTATGATTACATTATTGATAAATAACAAACATTTATCTTCAACCAAATAAATCTAACCAATTAAAGAAAAAATAGCTCTGTTACCATATGTAGTTGGATGTTTTTTGAATGACACCATCATCATAAGTTTAAATTCTCTTCCGAAATCTGTCAACACTTCTCCGTAGTGTATATACAGCTACACTGAGTGTGCCTGGATGTGGAAGACAAACTACCTTCAGCACAATAGCACACATTTGACAATGACACATTATCTGCTGCCATGGAATGTTACTTTTCACTAGATTCTGAAAGGATCTATATCCCTTCAGAATACTTACACTGCTGAGACCTGCCGTTCCAGACTCCTGAATATATAAAAATTAATATATTTCACCATTATCAACCTAGGCTTGGAACAATGGCTTAGGGGTTTGAATGCAGTTTTGGATCTGTGGTTAAAAAAGTTGCCAGCTGAATTTGAAGGTGCAACCCAGTGTACTTCATTCTTCATTTCACCTTTGCCTGATGTAATTGTCTCTCCATGTTTTTCAAA
Organism: Schistocerca serialis cubense; assembly: GCF_023864345.2. Taxonomy (NCBI): domain Eukaryota; kingdom Metazoa; phylum Arthropoda; class Insecta; order Orthoptera; family Acrididae; genus Schistocerca; species Schistocerca serialis. The sequence continues at coordinate 437,313,976 of NC_064646.1, forward strand.
ACCATGCTGATTCATCACCAAAAATTTCTGTTCCCTACAATATTGAAACCATTTTCAAATTCTTTAGACTTTGAAATAGAGATAACAGTCTTATCTACCAACATGATGTTTCTCATTAACTTTGCACAACAAATCTTAACAAAAATCATGTGTTTTGGAGAGATCTTTGACTTGATGTATCAATTAAAGTGCACATATTCACAGGAAACACACATACACAAACATTCACAAACATATAAATAAATATGGTACCTGCTCACTCAAGTGGCTGATAGAAGCAAACCAAGTAAATACTATACTGATTGTTTAATTTAGTATTTTTTGTATTTGCACTGTGAATTATACAATTTAATCGATGCACAGCACAAATACCTCCAAAACAGGTCACTTTTGGTATGATTTGTTGTGGGAAATGTGACATTGGCAAACAAAAGTTGCTAGCAAAATGGATCTCTTCTGAAGCAGGGTGTTCTCATCTGACATCACTTCCAGGCAATCAGTTCTTCACACAACAAATTAAACTTCTTTCTTTGTTACACACTAAATTCAATCTTGTGAAAGAAGTCAAGATCCAATTTCAACATTAAATAACTATTGATTATTGACATTAATAAACCATTGCCTTCAAATTTAAAACAGTTTAAAGAGGACATAAAAACTGCTAATTACATGTTATGTTGCTAAAAGCAGCAGATTTTGCATTATTGTTTATGTGAATTAATTAGAGTGCATTATATGTTGCAATGAAATTCTTTAATTTTACTGACACCTATGCAATGTTGCCACTAAACCATTTCTCTGTAATATTCTTTTCCCTTTTTTCTTTTTCCAACAGGACTAAATATGCGAAAATGGTTGAGTCATGCCTAGATTTTCAGTTATTAAGAGAACAGATTATGAAAGACAATGGCCTGTGTTCCAACCCAGCACACAGTTTGAGCTTTTCAGGAAGTTGCACAACGGTGAAAACTCTGGTGCAGAGGTAAAGATTCTCTCTTGCTGGTTGACAATATCAATAAAATGTGATTAACTCTGATCAGAATACATGAGCACTGGTTACCTGAAAAGACTGCTAAGACTGTAGTTGCTGGAATTGAAGAGATGGTTACGATTAACCATACGCAGGAAACCAGTTCGATCAGCATCCTGATTTAGGCGATCACCAAGTTCTTCCAAGTGCTGTGACCAAATATCTGAAGCATCAGCATCCATATCACCCATGATGCCTCGTCCCCTGCGCACATAATTTTATTGTATAAACATGCAATAATATATGACACTGTATTAATTAATATTTTTTTCTGTGCCATCTCACCAATTTTTAGGACCACATACACATTGAAAATTCATGCCCCAATTTCATCAGAAAGAAAATAAATGTACCACTACAGTACCTGGACATCGTGTGTAGTTCCACGCCCAAGCTGTCTCGAACACTTTGTATATAATGCTCCAGCAGAGAGCCTGATGTTGCCAGGAGTTCCTCTCCATTAGCTTCTTGCTCTCGTTCAGCCTCAACCTCACTAACAGCCACTTCATGGAATCTTACCACACCTAAAAATAAATACTTACATTACTTACAATACTTATAATACTTACATTTCAGGCCACTCTTTCACTGTAAAATTTTAACAATCAATTTGGAGCTCCTAGGAACAAAAAGACAGCAAACAGTACAAATAATTAAATGAGACCATTGCAGGAGCACACCAGCTGTAAACATCATGCTCTGCAGAGTGATTTGTGACACTTCAGTGCAATACATACAGCACAAGCACACTCTCAGAAAACTGTCCAGCCTATCATCATCATCATCATCATCATCATCATCATTTAAGACTGATTATGGCTTTCCGTGTCCAGTCTGGAGCACATTCCCCCTTATAAATTCCTCCATGATCCCCTATTCAGTGCGAACATTGGTTGGTGCCTCTTCTGATGTTAAGCCCATTACTTCAAAATCATTCTTAACCGAATCCAGGTACCTTCTCCTTGGTCTACTCCAATTCCTCCTACCCTCTACTGCTGAACCCATGAGTCTCTTGGGTAAACTTGCTTCTCCCATGCATGTCACATGACCCCACCATCTAAGCCTGTTCGCCCTGACTGCTACATCTATAGAGTTCATTCCCAGTTTTTCTTTGATTTCCTCATTGTGGACACCCTCCTGCCATTGTTCCCATCTACTAGTACCTGAATCATCCTAGCTACTTTCATATCTGTAACTTCAACCTTATTGATAAGGTAATCTGAATCCACCCAGCCTAATGTGGCTGAAAATCAAGCCAGATAACAAAGAAGCCAGAGAGGCTGGAGTTCCATAAATTTTATCTTCCAACCCCAGCTGACTATTCAAAACAGTTTTTTTTTTTTTTTTTTTTTTTTTTTTTACACACACAAGCCTACTTCCACTAACATTTTCTGACTGCTTATGTAATACTCGCTAGTTATAACTGTTATTATGTACATACTACACCGTCCAAAATGATCTACACTGAAAAGAATGAATATATGATCACGCACATGGAAAGTCAGGTCTAACAAAAAAGATGAAAGTTCCAGGTCTGAGGTTTTTAAAAAGTCTTTAATAGATAACTGTTTCCCTCCTTTAGCTCTCTTCCGTGCTGCAATATTCCTTCCCTTATGCAAACAGATGACATCAGCTGGCATTCCTTCCGCCTCTTCACAAATGTACTGCAGTGCTGCCTCAGTCATCTTGAACCCTTCAAAATATGGGATGAGATTTCTCCTCTCATCTAAGTTCGCCTCCTCCTTGTATCTTACTTGCTGCTGCATCACTATTTCCACAATATTGTTGTCATTTATTTCATCAACTTCATTATTTGCTATCATTCTGTGATTTCATCAGCATCAACATCCTCGCAGTCCAGTACATTTTTGAGCAATGAAACAACATTATTTCATCTTTGACTTACGTTTCACACATGGATGTAAAGTTAAAACACCCATCTTAATGGTCTAAAAGCATTTTCCATGACCTTGTAGGTGATATGTTTATAATCTCTTTCCACACTTCAATCAACCACCTTATGACATCTAGCAAGTTGGTCCTCTTCAGAATGGTTACATATTCTTCATTATTATCAATCGCTCATATCAATGAACTTAAAAGTATTATGAAAAGAATAGATTGCTACACACCATATAGTGGAAACGTTGAGTTGCAGACAGGCACAACAAAAAGACTGTTAAACAATTAAACTTTTGGCCAAAAAGCCTTCTTCTGACTTAGACAAAACAAACAAACGCACACACACACACACACACACACACACACACACACACACACACACACACACACACACACACAAACTCATGCAAATACAACTCGCACCCACAACCACTGTATCTGGCTGCCGAGGCCAGATTGGCAGTGATTCTCAATCTTCCAGATTTACAAAAGTTCTAGGTTTTTGTGATTTTCCTATTAAGGTAAAACTAAGTTTGTCGAAGCCAGCTGCATTACTGCAAATCATGATGGAAACTTGTTCCTTACTTTTCTTGTATCCGGGTGCCACAGATTTCATTTTTTACTCATGCATTTTTGTAGGAAGCATCTTGTAATTTAAACCGCTCTCATCACAACTTTTGAACTGTTCAATGGAAATTTCCTTCTCATGAATTAACTACAGAAGACAGTCTTTAAACAATGGCACAGCCTCTTTATCAGTGCAAGAAACCCCTGTACCAATGATAATCTGGTGAATATCAAATTGGTTTTCCCACCAATCAACCATCCATGACTGGCAGTAAATTCTGAATTTTCTTCTGTTTGTCACTGAAACTGCAGATCTTTTTGCCACAATATCGGTGCAGTGCTGGGCAAACTTTTCCTCCTAAATGTGATGTCACAAAAATAAAGCTTCTTCAGCTTCTTTATGCTTATCTTTCAACACTGTTTCCTTTACTTGTATTGCACTTCCACTAGCTTGAGAAGCACACCACTTTCCAATTTCTGCTTAATTTTTCTTCCAGTTTCCAATATTACTTTTTCCTATCCTAACTCCAAAGCAACAGTTCTGGCGGCTACCCCAGAATCCAGTCGCATTACAGCACATACTTTCTGAAAAGTTTTTCTCGTGTAATACCTAATTAGGACTCTTTAACTGAAACAAAAAGGATTGCACAAAACAACAATTTAACAATGCATGCACTTTGGTTGTCCCACAACTGAAAAAACAAAATCTACAGGGTTGCCAACAACTGTTTGTGAGTGCTGGGAAAGGGCTTTGGTTCCAGTAATTTATTCAGTATTAACAATACAGTATGTGCCTTATAGCTGTGACTCCATTGTCCAGAGGTGCTAGAAGTGCAGAAGATTCATAAGACATTTTGAAACGCCACATAGCATTGTAGCCAGTGCCTGCTTGCTAAAGCTCTGTAAAAGTACAGTATGTACAATAAATTAATCCTCATTTTATTGCGGAGAAATATTATCATAATATTAACTAAGTAGGCTCAGTTAAGCAGGCTGGACTGTAAGAAGGCCAGATAGTCACGAGCCAGATAGTCTAATCAAGCCTCTAGCAGTCACCGTGGCTGTGTCACCAGCCTCACTAGCAGAAATAGGAGCATTGCTGCAAACAGCACTGCTGCCGTGGCAATGACTCACTTTTGTGAGTCATGTGCCTTCTGCCAGACAAGTATTTAGGTCTCTGCTTGACTGCTCTACAGTCAGCTCACACTCCAAGCTTTATGACAATCATGCCTAGTAGTTCCTCAATCAGTTTTCTTTTGTCATATGCACTCTATGCTCTGTGCTCTATGCCAGGCATTCCCAAAGGTCCATACATAACAGGAGTTCTTTTGCTGAGCACACTCTACCTCCTTGCTCTTACCAGCCACCCCTACTAGTCCATCAGACACTATCCCAAGGACTTCGTCTACATATGAACATTACAGTGAAATACCAGCAATTACTGCTTCAGTGATCAACCATCACACTGAACTGAGTAGTGCAGACTCACATTCCAAGAAACTGTCATTGTGTCTGTTTACTGAACTCAGTAAAATTCCATTGTTAATAGTCAGATGGGTACATCAATCGTAGAATGTTGACCCCCTCAGTAATAAACTCTACAATGTGTTTCCTTAAATTCAAAGGCAATATGTTAAATACAACAAGATGAAACAATTTGTATAGTAAACTGCAGATTCTAGTGGCACAAATGGAACAATTGTTACTAACACATGGTGCAGTTGAAGGAACAACAGCTAATGTGATTATAAAATCTTTACTAAACTGAAGGTTAGCATTTTCTTCTGCTGTCCTTTCATTTAGGGACATATTTAATACCCAAATCAAGGTTTTCTGCAGTGGATCTGGCCCAGTTCCTTAATAACAAAAGTGCAGAGTCTTGACCACAGTGCCATGCTTGGCCATTTCAGAGATTAAATATCTTTCTCAGGTTTCTTGTGTTTACTTTACTGGACATATTACACAACATAAAAAAATTGTCCAGATGCCATACTTAAACATGCATCTGTTTATGTAATAAAAAGTTCTGTTCACTTGCCTTTTGTTGGCACAATGAGCCAAGAGTAGAGGTAGCCTGCAGCCAAGCTGTAGTAGAGCACAGACGCCTTTTGCCTGTTGACTATCTCTAGTAGCTGCTCCACAGAATTGGGGGTGTTGTCATCCAGGCGGGGCGCCGGGGCAGAGCCACTGTGGTGGCAGGGGTCAGCAGCCTGCCTCTCCAGCAGCAGGTCCACCAACGCTCGTGTCCGCCCCCTCTCTGCGACTAGAAGTGCCTCCTCCTGGCGCCCGAGACCCACCAACACGCGCTAAAATCAAAGATACTTTTTTATCAGTGACAAGACAATGTGTGTGTGTGTGTGTGTGTGTGTGTGTGTGTGTGTGTGTGTGTGTGTGTGTGTGTGTGTTCCATAAATCAACAGTGCCAATGTTTCAAACAGAAATTTTAATGGTTTCTTCATTTACAAATATTTTCCCTACTCACAATTAATATAATATTTATTAATATGCAAGTCAAAGAGTAACATGAGATGAATTACAGAAATCAAGGAAAAAATGAGTAATCTGCAAATTAAAATAGAAGAATTAAGGATCAAAACAGACCAAATCAACAAACTGAAAAGACAAATGAAACAGATTACAGATAAAGATTAACAAACATTGAGAAGGATGATTTTTTTGAGGAAAAAAGAAAAAAGAAAAGATAGTAATGGGCTGAGAGAATGAAGGAATGAAGAAATCCTGCAACAGGTAACTGAAAACCAATTTGTATGGAATTGACTAAAGTGGTCGGTCAACCATGAAATTTAAATCAACATATATAGTAAAGGTAAGTGTAGTGTGTCTGCGCGTGCGGCAAAAACTTCGCAACAGATTTTTGCAGCCCCAAGGGTGTAATACAGTGTGGTAACCCTCCATTCCCCATCCATGAGGAAGGTATTGTTTTAGAACTGCAGGGGTTAGTTGTGAAGGTATGGGTGTTTAAATATGGGATATGTTCGTAATGAAATAATAAATGCAAATGTGGTTTGTCCATGCATGCCACTATAATTCCCCCACACACTACACCATGGGGGTATATTATACTGTAGCTCCCCACCCTCAGGCATGAAGAACGTTTGGTTTGGAACTGGAGAGGCAGGTTTCAAAATATGGATGCCCAAACAGGGCATCACAACAATGGACTTCTTATGGAAAGATGGTGAAGCAGCTTGAAATCAAGTGTCGAAGTGGCCGAGACTGGCCAGAATGTTCCTTCTAGAATATTCAAGAATGTTGCAGAATGTGTCAGAATTTTATAGAAACTCCTTGAAAATTTGAGAATGATCTAGATCTCCAAGATAATCCAGAATTAATGGGAGGTGCATTACTTACACATTCTGAACATTTTCAACAAACACTTACAGTGTTTCCAAAATCAACCCCAGCAGATGAAACTGATGCATGTTTGAAGAAATCATTTCTTTGGTCTTGAGTGAGGAAATGACAATTAAGAAAAAATATTTACATCTACATGGATACTCTGCAAATCACATTTAAGTGTGTGGCAGAGGGTATATGAGACTTTAATTTGCCATGACAAAGAAGCGAAACATTTTGTTGAAAAACTCTGTACAAATTAGTGAAGGCACTCACCCAATTGACTATGTGACTGTCCAAATTGAAGTTTTATGTAACATCGTCAACAGTCCAAATGAATTAATATGTAAACTTTTTCCAAACACTGTTCAAAATTACCCAAGTAGGTTATTTGAAAGAGCCAGTTAAGCAGTAAAAAAGTAATTGACAATATTAATTTAAAAATTCAAAACATGAAGTGAACATGATCATTTATCAAACAATGTAATAGCAGCAAAAATAATACCAGGAAAAGATAAAGCAAAGACAGCATTTGTTCCGAGGCTTCTGCTCATTCACCTGTTGTATACTATAGTAGTTGTGCAGTGTTAGCTGTTGTGTTTCTGGAGATGTGAGTGTTTGAAGTGGTTGCTATACTTTGTGGTGGTCACCAGGACATCTCTCGTGTATATTTTGGAATAATTTCGATGTTCTATAAAGATGTGATTAGCATAGCAGTTCATTTAAAATTACAGTATTGCTCAACACTTCAGTGGATTTAAGTGTACAAAAGAGCATTTTTGAGCATTCAAGAGTTCTATTTGGTGTGTCGTACTAACATTTTTATGATTATTTGAATGTTCATTTTTACTATGTTCACAAAATGCTCACAGAAAACAAATGAAAATAAAACCCATGCAAAGCTTTTTTTTTTTTTTTTTTTTTTTTTTTTCCCAGCTAGTAAAATAAATAAATGCAAGTCAGTGCAATATTGACTTTTCTAATGAGCTTCAGTGACTTATTTTACTGTCAAAGAAAGTGAACAAAGTAACTCTAGTTTCTCCAATAGGTTCAGAAGTACCTCAAAAGTATTGAATTATCATTTTACACAACCAGTTACAATTTTGCTAATGAAGGGAATTTTTCTCATATTTCACATGCATCAGGAACGTTATCTTTGTTCACACAACAACATAATTTTGCTCACATTATATAAGAGGTTTGTAATTGTTGAATTAAGGCTTTTCCTGTGAATAACATGTGCATACAACATGATACTGTTTTACCTATCACTAACCTATAAGACTTCTTGAACATCTGTTTCCTATCTACCTTCCACCAACTTGTTTCCTTGATAGTATATTTGGTCCCTCTGGCCTCTATTGTTGCCAAACGTTTTTACTGTTGTACCTTCCATAGATAAAGTTATTTCCTTTGTTCTGTTTACTAATTTCTTCTACTACTATTATTACTATTGCATTCTGATTCTCACTGAATCTTTAACTGTCAGCAGTCAGTTTCTGAATAACATAATGCTCTATACACTCTTGTATGAAATATTTTACCCTCCCCCTTGTAACCTCAAACATCTTTCTACATTTATTCTTCATTTCATTTCCAGTGGCACCTAAAGTCAAAAGCCACTTGTATATGAATCTCAGTACATAGGCTGCTCATTTATGCGAATAAATTTGTACATTAGTAACATCCAAAGCAAATTAGACTGTTCCTACTTTTTTTGTTATTTTACACTGTGAATTGTCCCACTTAGCCCAAGAGCACAAAAGTTTACAAACCTGGAGAGCCTGGTATGAAGCTGTCTGGAGGTCATAAAGTGAGAGCTTGTAGTCGGGAGAGCCCCGCGCCTCCCTGCGGATGGTCTCGAGCAGAGCCGCTGCCCTTTCCAGCTGGCTCTGACTTCCTTCGAGGTCCCCGTGCCCCCACAGTGCGAGACCAAGCCTGTGCCTTATGCGAGCCTCCTCTTCCCGACGACCAAGGTGTTCTGCTATCTGCAGACCCTGCTGCAAGTATGCTACTGCTTGGCTTGTGTTGCCAAGAGCATGATGTATTCGACCTGAATTAAGCACAATATTCACTAAATACATGAGGATGGTTTGTGTACAGCAACAGTAAAATATATACTTAGAAAATAAATGATTATATGTTACTTTAATTACAATTTTCACAATGGAAATACAGTCAAAACTGTTTATAACAATGTGGAAAGGACAGATGGTTTACAGTCGCTATAGCCCATAGTCGCACAAACCAGATTTTTGCTGTGTATTTTGATTAAAAATTCTGTGTGTGTAAATTTTATGCTGCCATAGAGTTAACCCTTCAAAAAGTAGCAGAAATACAATAAACACACAGTAATTACTATACAGTATTTGTGGAGAGGGACTGAAAGAGGAATTTTTCTTATGTTTATGCAATACATACAGCTATAAAATGCCAGTAAAATGTAAAATCTTATAAGAAGTGTAGAAAGAAGTAGCAACAACGTAAGCTGTTCAATAATGTCGAACACAGTCCTGGATAATGAATGAGATAAAATGTTGAGCATATTTAAAACTTGCTGTTAAGTACTGTATAGTGTAACAGTCATGACACTCCATCATTCCAGTTACTGTATTATAAAATTTAATCAACAGTACCAAAATGAAAAGACAGTATTTTGCACATAAATTATATGAAGGTCTGCATTTTCTCCTATGTCTCTCTTTAAAATGTTCTACAAATGTAATGCAGTGTACCTGACACACTGAAAATATCTAACACACTTAACCACAAAACATCAATAACGAATACACTATTATTCCATTTCTGTACTTTGAAAAATTTCACATATTGGAATTTAAGTTCTAGTAGTCTAAGATTACAGCAGGGATAATGTTATTAAGTTCTTTAACCAGTTATTCAGCTTTCAAGTGCAGTGCTGTAACACATACTACAATGTACTGTACTACTTAAGGTAATCAGTTATATTTGTTTGCTTTTTGTATCTAAGCTGTACGTATGCATTTTGCATTTGGCAATGTATTCGGTTTGGTATCTGATTTGAAACCAACACTCTGCAGAAAACAAGAGTTTGAAAATAAGTGTTACATTGTTGCTAGTAATCCCAAAGTACATGTAGTTATGGTCTTGAGACCAGAGACTGGTTTGATGCAGCTCCCCATGCTACTCTATCCTGTGCAGGCCTCTTCATCTCCGAATAACTACTGCAACCTACATCCTTCTGAATCTGCTTAGTATATTCATCTCTTGGTCTCCCTCTATGATTTTTACCCTTGATGCTTCCCTCCAATACTAAATTGGTGATCCCTTGATGCTTCAGAATGTGTCCCACCAACCGATCCCTTCTCCTAGTCAAGTTGTGCCACAAATTCCTCTTCTCCCCAGTTCTATTCAGTACCTCCTCACTAGTTATGTGATCCACCCATCTAATCTTCAGCATTCTTCTGTAGCACCATATTTCGAAAGCTTGTATTTTCTTCTTGTCTACACTGTTTATTGACAATGTTTCACTTCCATACATGACTATATAACAAACAAAAATGAACACTGGATGTTACAGCCAACAATGGAATAAAAATAAATCATTTTATATGATAAGTCCCAATATGCGATGTCACACTAAGCAATTTTTTAAACATAGCACTTACATAGGATTTAGACAGGACCATTAGATTGCACTGTTATAGCCAATATGCTATTAAAAGTGCTGTCGCTTTTAACGGTACCGACTATATAGTGTAATCCCACTTTCATGTTCCCAGCATCAATATTATCCTGCTGTCCACATTTTTTATTGCTCCCATGAAATTTTCTATGTTCAAAATGCTGATGTGCAATAGCTTTTGCATGCCATAATTAAAAACCCCCCTTTTTACTCTTAATGAAACAATGTTCATGGAGAGAAACTAAAGAACTATGCAACTGTCATAAAATGACATTCACAAGGCTTTGGCTTTGAAGCATTGTTTACAAACATTACACAGTTAATTTTCTTAAACATGGGACTTGATAGTTCTGAAGCAAGAAGTCATTAAATGTCTGAACTGTTTTTGCCACGAGTGCTTTTTCTTCTAACGATGCTGACCTAACAATGAGTATATTGTGAGTAGTGTTGTTTGAAGTTGTGTTATTGAATGAAGTGTTGGGAAGGGCTAAACTAAAGTATTAGTTTGAATGAATGGGAATTCACACGGATAAACAGGAGCAATCATAATGCCTCTTCCAGATAGCATATTACGGTAAATCCACAGTTCCTACCACCTTCCACCATCTGCTGCACTCCAGATTGGTTCGCTGTGCCAGCTGCACAAATAACTTTGTTGCACCAGTACGCTCAAAAGTTACTTAATGCACTAAGCCATGGCTAACCATGACTGTGGGGACCAACACCAGGTGCTCCACCATCAGCTTCCAGTGCGGCTACAAACCAGCTGCGTGCGCTAACTCGGAGCTAAGCCAGCAATGCTGGTGACGTCTACGCTTGCCTACATCTAGGCCAATGCACAGCTTCCAGGATCAGTTTACGCTGTGCTGTTAACTATTAAATATTGTGCTGCCCTCGAGATTTGGACATGTTGTCATGCTAAACAGCTTTTGTATCACCTCCTGGTGTAGTTGTACGTCATTATAAGTTGTGCTGTCATAGCCGTATCAAATAAACAAATTCAAAAGCTAGTGTTCGTTTGTGTTGTGTGCCACAACATATACAAACTAGTTGCAGACTATTGCAGATTAGGCACAATTTAGGAAAAATGTATGAACTACATGGAATACTATTTTGTAAAATAATGCAATAGCTTTGGCTTGCAGGGAGTTGTTATCAAATAGTGTATGACATGTGTTCCGTTTTGGAAAATGTAACACTTTCCAAGTTGGAGGCTAGCTTTGGACCTAATAGAACAGCTTAAGTCACTATGAGTTAAACGAAAGTCAAGGCTATTTAAATGCAATCAGGATGGTCACACACTCTTGACACTGCTTATGGAATACATCCTGATTTACGAACTGATTGTTACGTTGGGACATGTGCAGAGAAGAGGGGAGAACTATGTGGGGAGAAGAATTGAAGAGCTGGAAATCGAAGGACCTAGGAGAAGAAGAAGACCGAAACTGTGATGGAAAGACAAGGTAGCAGGGGACCTAAGGGGGAAAGGATGGTTTAGAGAAGAAGCACTGGATAGGCATTTAAGGAAGAGAAGGAACCAGCAAAGCAACACCAACCCAACAAGATCCGGGAAAAGGCTGAGATGATGACGATGGTTACGTTGGGACCTTGTGGAACAGCAAAAATTTAACTGCACATTCTATGCTACATCAAGTGCCCTAGAAGTACAAGTATATTTCATTATGCTGCCATGCTTCTACATAGAGCTAATCTCATGGTGGCATTCATGCAAAGCAATTCTATCACTGGGTCCACCATATCATGTAATGATCAACATTACCTGTCGCTTACTGCTGTCCCGCATTTTACATATTTTTCTTAAAAATCATTTGTAGCATATAACATAGCAACTTTTATCATGTGAAGTTAGATGTATTTCCTGTCTACAGTTTGGTCCATGTGTATGCATGCAACATGTGTCTGGGTCCTGTAATCACTTTCAGAGATCTACTAAATATTTGATTGGGACATCACAACTTTTGGAAGTATTAATAAACTAGAAAACCAGGAGAAATTAAAATAAATATAAGTTTTTGGTAAAGAAATGTGAAATATCAATGTGTTCAAGAAATGTAAAACTTATGTAAGACCACAGTTTCAAATTAAAGGTCAATTGAGTTAATAAAATTACTATTTTTTTATATATATAAAGTATGTGCTTAAAAATTATTCCCACCATTTACATTTTCCTGTAACTTACACAATTTTTAAAATCCGTTAAAGGTGCAAAAGGAAATTTTCACAATGGTATTTGAATTTAATAGAGCATCAATGCGCAGTACTATGTCTGACACTTACTTCTCAATACACCTCTGACATCGGCGAAATTTCCATTTACATACTCACTAGTCCCAAGAAAAACTAACTGTAATTATTTTTATTTTACTCTCTCTTCAGCCCCGTGGCAGAGAACATTTCCAACATAGTTGATAAAGCAATTGTAGCACTACTTGTATTATTTTGCCATAATCAATTAATCAGAAATTTTTCATAATGTATTGAACAACAAAAAATCCAGAATGGAATAATGACAATATTATGGAAAGGATAGATTGGTATTCACTGCATAGTGGAACTGTTGAGTCACAGACAGGGACAGTGGTTTTGTTGTGCCCACCTGTGACTCAGAATTTCCACTATATGGTGAGTAGCAATCTATCCTTTTCATAATATTGACAAAATGTATTGACATTTATATCAACTGCCAGATTTGTATTCACAAATCTTATTTTCTGTTCCCAATATAGATTCAAATACAGAACACTTCATTTTAGTGACCTGCGAAGTCAACAGAATTTTTGAAGTAAAAATTACAGTGAAAACTGCTAATAACTAGTATTATATATGAAATGAAAATAAAGACAAGAGAAAAAATCCAAACAGGAGCATTATAGCTGTTTCTATTTATGCTGATGATCACTGACCATGTGATGCAATTTGGAAATAGAGCATTTATGCCACAAGAGTACCAAATTTGATCAGCTTTCTTGCTCCTACATAAATCAATAACAGTGTCTTAAAAATTTTGATGGTACAACTAAACCACAAAACAATGTCAAAATAATATTGACAATATGGTTGTCTCACATACCTAGACTGCTGTATGCCATTGTCTTGGCAAGCTTGTCATTTGTTTGTGCAGCAATGGATAAATGCTGCTCCTGATATCGAACAGCTTCTTCAAAGTTGCCAAGTGATTCATGCACTGTTCCCAGGTTTCCACAGGCACGCCCCTGTAGTGCCGCCAGTCCTAGCTCTTCCGCAGTGTCGAGGTCAGCCTGGTGGTACCTGAGTGCTGTTGCATATTCTCCCATCTGCTGGTAGACAGTACCCAACCCACATGCAGCATCTGCTTCTGCCACCTTGTCTTTCAGTTCCCTGTTATGATGTAACATAGGATGTTGCTCAAACATAATCACATAACAAAGATCCATGAACACTGGTAACCTTCTTAACTATGTTAGAACTCATAAAAATTTCAAAGAAGTGTAATTTTTTCCATTAAATCCTAACCTAAAATGTAGAAAAAGTTTTGTAAGACACACCTATTGAACAACACTGACAAAACAACACCCATGAATAAGACTATTACAGCTGATGTCTGCCAAGTATTAGCTAAAATGAAATGTATCACTGTTTTTTTCCTTTTAACAGGCAGTTATGAGTGTCGTTAGCTCACTTCTTTTCAGAAATATGTGTAATTGGGATATATGATTAAAAATCAGTGTGAAATCTTTTTAAAGTGAAGGAAACTAAATGTACAATACAATGTTTATACACTGTGGTAAAGAATTTCATCAGTTCTAAAAGATCACAGATACGTAACAGCAACTAAAAACATGTCAAAGGTACCAGGTAATCGAGCTATTTTCCAACATGCTACGATCACGAGTTATATGTCAAAAGATATGTTTTTAAGAGATCTTTCCTTTTCGCTCACCCAGATTAAAGCAAAAATTGATGAATATTGTGAATTAAACTGAAAACTGAAGTATGGTAAAAGGCTTTGGAATATAACATGTAGAGGTGCACTTTCCTTCTACAGTCAATGACAAGCAGCGTACTCTGGTAATACGAGTGTGGTGATCTCTAGTGTATTGTCAACATTCAGCAAGCAGGCTCATTTTACTTGTGTGGATCGAGTATGTTTCACACTACTTTTTTTTGTAACTGATGTAATCGTTACATTGTGACACTGTAGAGGCGACCAGAAATGAGGCTGTCAATTTGTTGATCACTATAGTGCTGAGTTGATGTTTATGGATGTGTTAGTGATTGGAAGAATCTCAGTTGTATCAAGAACTCTTTAGGGGAATATGTGTGTGTGTGTGTGTGTGTGTGTGTGTGTGTGTGTGTGTGTGTGTGTGTGTGTGTGTGTGTTTGCATAATGTGTGAAATATTTGTGACAAGGAAGAATATGAATTTCATTGCTCATCATTTTCACTTACAGCAATTTACGTTGTCATCTTAGGTTCCTACCTAACCACACACTAAGAAATAACTACATATTCAGAAATGAACAGTCAAATATTTATTTCCTCCTTTGTTCTCTAATCAGATGGAAAAGTTAAATAAGATTGAATATTGTAGAACATACTTGTGTTATGTTCATAACAAAGTCCCAGAATGTGTTAACAATGCTAAGACGGAAAAAACTGTTAGTATGTAGCATGATGCAAACTTACCACCTCTAACTCTGTAAACTACAACGATATTTATTGCGCTACAGATAAATCTCGATTATCATAATATCTTTGATGCTTTATTAATTGACATTTGATGATAAGGGTGATGTGTTTGTGATAAATTTTCAATGCAGCACTGCTTTTAAATGGTATACTTTGACGCATGCACTACAAAGGAAATGAATAATCGAAATTCACGAAGTTCACACAGGTGTCATTCACAGAAGCTCACAACTATCTATAGCTGAAAATCCGTTAGTGATGTCACAACTGCAACAAGTAGGATGAAGGCTACTCAACCCTCCATTATGTATTTTAGTGTGGTGGGGTGGCTGCGCTGGATGTTGGGTGATGTAACAAGTCGCCAGCCAACAAGAGTTCGCTAACCGGAAATGGCTGATGTTCCCTTGATTCTGACCAAACATATTCTTCAAGACTCGGTGTTTGAATTTAAAAGGTTGATAAAAGAATACTGCTGCTGAATTTAGTACATCAGTACATGCAAAAAGACAAGGCTGACTTGTAAGTGGCACAAGAAAAGTGGCAGCTTGGCCTCTTTGTCAAGTACTGGCTCGGTCCAGAACACTTCGCCTCAACTGTCCAGTTTCTCCATTGCTGCCGCAACCTAGCAGTAGTTGTATCATAATTGCGTGGTGAGTCTTAACGTTGCAAGTTGGCAATGTTGATCATTGATTACATCAGCATTACCTCTCTCCTATCTCCCCTCTCTGAAAAGGCCTAAAGTATTCCCTAACTCCGCCACCACCTGTGGCGTGAACCATTTGCCTTTTGTGCTACTTATAGCTCATTGAGTCAATCAAAGTCAATAAGAAGAAAACAGGACAAAGTCTAATGAGATGTCGAGTGAGAACATAGAATCGAGATACACCTTACTAGGAAGAAACACAAAATCGGGGAATTTTTAGTATTGATCTTATGGGTTTTTCACAGGGAATTTATGGCACAGAATTGTGAAAAACATAAAATCAGAGAACATAAAATTGACGTTCCACTGTGTGTGTGTGTGTGTGTGTGTGTGTGTGTGTGTGTGTGTGTGTGTATATATATATATATATATATATATATATGTATTAAAACAAAGATGAGGTGACTTACCGAACAAAAGCGCTGGCAGGTCGATAGACACACAAACAAACACAAACATACACACAAAATTCAAGCTTTCGCAACAAACTGTTGCCTCATCAGGAAAGAGGGTTCCATTATATATATATATATATATATATATATATATATATATATATATATATATATATATATATATATAACGTAATTGTTGGGTTCAAATTAATGATATGGTTATAATAGAGGGAAACATTCCACGTAGGAAATATATATCTAAAAACAAAGATGATGTGACTTACCAAATGAAAGTGCTGGCAGGTCGACAGACACACAAACAAACACAAACATACACACAAAATTCAAGCTTTCGCAACAAACTGTTGCCTCATCAGGAAAGAGGGAAGGAGAGGGGAAGACGAAAGGAAGTGGGTTTTAAAGGAGAGGGTAAGGAGTCATTCCAATCCCGGGAGCAGAGAGACTTACCTTAGGGGGAAAAAAGGACAGGTATACACTCGCACACACGCACATATCCATCCACACATACAGACACAAGCAGACATATTTAAAGACAAAGAGTTTGGGCAGAGATGTCAGTCGAGGCAGAAGTGTAGAGGCAAAGAAGTTGTTGAAAGACAGGTGAGGTATGAGTGGCGGCAACTTGAAATTAGCGGAGATTGAGGCCTGGCGGATGACGAGAAGAGAGGATATACTGAAGGGCAAGTTCCCATCTCCGGAGTTCGGATAGGTTGGTGTTGGTGGGAAGTATCCGGATAACCTGGACGGTGTAACACTGTGCCAAGATGTGCTGGCCGTGCACCAAGGCATGTTTAGCCACATCTCTGCCCAAACTCTTTGTCTTTAAATATGTCTGCTTGTGTCTGTATGTGTGGATGGATATGTGCGTGTGTGCGAGTGTATACCCGTCCTTTTTTCCCCCTAAGGTAAGTCTTTCCGCTCCCGGGATTGGAATGACTCCTTACCCTCTCCCTTAAAACCCACTTCCTTTCGTCTTCCCCTCTCCTTCCCTCTTTCCTGATGAGGCAACAGTTTGTTGCGAAAGCTTGAATTTTGTGTGTATGTTTGTGTTTGTTTGTGTGTCTATCGACCTGCCATCTTTGATTTTATATATATATACTCAGCAAACCACCATGAGGTGCATGGCAGAGGGCACATCCATTATTAGGGTTTCTTCCCATTCCATGTGCATATGATTGTTTAAATGCCTCTGTGCGTGCAGTAATTATTCTAATCTTATCCTCAAAATCTGTATGTGAGCGATACATAGGGGGTTGTAGTATATTCCTAGTCATCAACTAAAGCCAGTTCTTAAAAATTTGTTAATACACTTTTTCAGGATAATTTACATCTATCTTCGAAGGGTCTTCCAGTTCAGTTCCTTCAGTATCTCTGTGGCACTCTCCTACAGATCTAACAAACCGGTGATCATTCGTGCTCTCTGTATATGTTCAATATCTCCTGTTAGTCTTAACTAATGAGGGTCCCACACACTTGACCAGTGTTCTAGAACCGATTACACGAGTCATTTGTAAACAATCTTCTTTGTCAACTGATTGCACTTCCCAGCATTCTACCAATCAACCAAAGTCTGACACCTATGTGATCATTCCATTTCATAACCCTACAAAGTGTTACACTCAGGTATTGTATGAGTTGGCTGATTCAAACAGTGACTCACCAATATTAAAGTCACAGGATACTATGTTTTTCATTTTGTAAAGAGCACTATTTAACATTTCTGAACATTTAAAACAAGTTACCAATTGTTGGATCACTTTTAAATATTATCAAGATCTGACTGAATATTTATGCACCTTCTTTCAGACAGTATTTCATCATAGATAACTGCATCATCTGCAAAAAGTCTGAAGTTACTATTAATATTGTCTGCAAGATCATTAATATACAACATGAACAGCATGGGTCCCAACACACTTCCCTGGGGCACACGTGAAGTTACTTCTACATATGACGATGACTCTCCATCCACGATAACATGCTGTGTCCTCCCTATCAAAAAGTCCTCAATCCAGTCACAAAATTCACTTGAGACACCATATGATCATACTTTCGACAATAAGTGCAGGTAATCTGAGTTTTATTTTGCATTTATCCTAAGTGACATGCCAATATTATTATTTTTGTTTCAAAAATGCTTGTCTTAAAGCTTGTTCACCAGTCATTTAGTTCACTATGTCATTTAATTGAAGCTTCCAGTAGTATTTTCATGCTATTATCAATTAACAGTAAACAATATGTATAAATTCTCAGGTGATCATAAGTCACTATCCATGATGCAAAAAGCCAAATGAAGCTGTGGTATACATATTTTACATTTTCTTCACATATGCAATATTCATGGCTCATTACATTGTTTATATATTTTTCTGTCACTTTTTAATCCTATATCTGGAAAGGCGTGACTTAATATGCTATGACTGCACGTAAAATTAACAAAAACAACTTCACCCATGAAAAACTGTAATGAAAAAAGGGTCACATGAAATTCCCGCTGGCAAGCATGTAATGTATAGGATTAAAGTTCACACAGAAAAATCTATGGCTTCAAGATAATGAATCTGTCACTGAAAGAATAACTTTATGAGAAAATTGAAGTTAAACCACAATATTTAAAGAATGCTGAAGAAAGAATGTCCATTCTGCATGACTGTCTAGTACGAGTTACAACTGATGGTTCACTTTTCTTTGATATGTTTAAATTTTTCATTGAGGTTTGGCCTCTATTACAGAGGTGCGATCAGTGTGCTTAACATACAATAACCACATAAGTTTATGTGACGAAGTAAGATACCACACTTAAGAAAACTTACCTGGCAATGGCAAGCTGATGTTCCAGGCAAGAGATAGCTTGTTCAAAATGACCCAGGGTACTGTGTATGTGACCAAGCTCACCATATGCAGATGCTTTAGCTTCAGGGCTTCCAAGTTCATGTGCAACAACCAGTCTTTTTTCAAAGCACACTAACGCTTGCTGCAGGTTTCCTAGGCACTTGTGGGAATGACCTAACCCACGATAAGCACGTTCCTGGTCACGAAGACTTTTCAACTTTAATCCAATTGAAAGATGTTGTTCATGGCATTTCACAGCTTCTTCAAAATCACCCAAAGCATCATAACAGTCACCCAGATTGCCGAATGCTCGACCCTGTTGAATAAAATACTTTTTATCAATCCACTTTACATGAATTTATAAGATGCAACCTTATTTATAAATATGGTTATCTAGTATTTTTCCTTGATCTATTACCTAATATATTCATAACCTGTTAGCTGCTAATGGTATAACTCCACATAAACACAAGCATTAGAGAAAAAATTTCTGTAAAATGAGCACTTGAATAATGAAATATAAAAGTGTAATTGTTTCAATTCAGAATGCAGACCGTGTTATTTAGTCAGCTTGATGTAAGGAATCCTAATTTATGTGCAACAGCCACAGCATGGTTTGATAATGGAAACATCACAGACTCTGAGATAAATCAACTAGAAATATAACCTAAATTATTTAGAAACTGACTTCTGAATATATTATGCTACGATCATTGCTCAAATATCAGAATTAATTCCTATTCAAGTTATACTACTGTCATTACCTAAGAGACCGCTACACATTGATAATGTAACTAAAGTCAGATAATGAAGTACTCTGAAATGCTTTGTGCTTTACACTTAGGATTGACTTGATAACGTAAAATTAAAAAAAAAAAAAAAAAAAATGTGTTCACCAATTGTTATGAATGAGAAATACGCTGTCATCTCCTGCCTGATGAAAAAAACTCACATAAGAGACAAAATTATTTAATCTACTCACCAAGCAGCAGCAGAACACACACATAAAAGACTGTTGTGATTGGCAAGCTTTAAGAGCCAGTGGCTCCTTCTTCAGGCAGAAGGGTTGAAGGGGGAGGATGAAGGCTGAAGAAAAAGACCTCAGAAGTCTAGGAAAAGGAGTAGATTTTGGGAAAGTTACCCAGAACTGCAAGTCAGGGGAGACTTCCTGTATAGGATGAGAAGGAAAGACTGAGAATGAAACATCACCTATCCCATCAAAGGCAAGGCTACCTGTGAAACCAGTCCTGTAATCTACAGGCTAAGCAGCAACCAGTGTGCTGCATTCTATGTGGGCATGATAACCAACAAGCTTTCTGTTCGCATGAATGACCACCAACAAACTGTGGCCAAGAAACAAGTGGACCACCCCATTGCTGAGCATGCTGCCAAACATGACATCCTTCAGAATGAGATTTTCACTCTGCAGCAGAGTGTGCGCTGATATGAAACTTCCTGGCAGATTAAAACTGTGTGCCAGGCCGAGACCTGAACTCAGGACCTTTGCCTTTGCCTTTGCCTTTGCAAAGGTCCCGAGTTCGAGTATCGGTCTGGCACACAGTTTTTTCATCTGCCAGGAAGTTTCATGACATTCTTCATTTCAATGACTGCTTCACAGCCTGTGCCATATGGATCCTTCGTACCAACACCCGCTTTTCTGAACAGCGCAGGTGGGAACTTTCCCTGCAATATATCCTACATTCCCGTAACCCTCTTGGCGTCAACTTTCGTTAGTCATTGTCCTCTCCATCCAGCCCCTTCTCTGTTCCCTTTCCAGCACTATACAGCCCTCATTCCTCCATCATACGCAGTCTTTTTACTTCTCTCCTTTTGCGCTAGTCCCCCTTTCCCCCTCCCCATCTCTCCACTCCCTCCGTCTTCTCTGTTCCCTTTCCAGCACAATAAAGCTCTCATTCCTCCATTGAATGCAGTCTTTTTACTTCTCTCCTTTTCTGCTACTCCCCCTTCCCTCCTCCCCACCTCTCAGCTCCCTCCATCTAACCTCCTGACTGCACACAGCTGGCCAACCCTCTTTCCAACTTATCCCTCCGTGCTCCCCAAAAGCACATCAGTGTCCACCATACCTACCCTTCTATCCCTCCCCCTCCCCACCCCAGCCTCCTCTTTACCCTCACCCAGTCATCACTCCCATCATGCACCGGTGCTGCTCCTCGCAGTGTGGCCTCAGTTGCCTGAGACAGCAGTCATGTGTGTGTGAGCTGGGTTTGCTGTCTAATTCTGACAAAGGCTTTACTGGCCGAAAACTATTATTTGTGACAGTCTTTTTGTTGTGACTATCTGCGACTCAGTATCTCCTCTATATGGTGAGTAGCAACTTTCCTTTTCACAATATTGTTACATTCCACCCTGGATTTTCCATTGTTTGATTTTAGAACACAGCATACCTTATCTAATAGTGCTGTGGATGAGGAAAGTTGCTCTAGTGTAGCAAGCTGCTGCTCCAGATATCCTATTGCATCTTCATAGTGACCCATGTTGAGACGGGCAATTCCAAGGTTGCCAAAAGCCTGTGCTTCCACTGCATTGTCTTTCAGCTCTTTTGCCCTTTCCAGCTGTTCCTGGTAGCACTTCATGGCGTTTGTATAGTTGCCAAGTGACATGTGCACAGCTCCTAGATGCCCATGTGCACGACACTCTCCCTTGAGATCACCCATCTCCTGCCGGAGAGTTAGTTCCTATGAAAAAGTGGAAATATTTGATTAAAAACTACTCTCTATGAAGTAAACATCATGTGAAAGTAATATGAGTGAAATTATAGTTCTTCGCAATTATCCAGTTATCATCACTACTTTTATTTATGCATCTCTCTCTCTCTCTCTCTCTCTCTCTCTCCGTGTGTGTGTGTGTGTGTGTGTCTGTGTGTGTGTGTGTGTGTGTGTGTGTGTCCTTATTGTCTTACCCAGCTCACTCAAAATTACATTTATTCTACATTAAAGGCTTAGATTAAAGAGACACATTGTTAAATATACTCACAGGAATGTATCATCACTTACCTGAAGGGAAAAACATTGACAATAAATTTTCATTTTTTGAAATCTACATATTATTTTGGTGAGCAACCCACCTCTATCCTCGCTAACTACTTTCTCATTTTTACTTATCTCAATGACTGTACTGCACTATACTACACTATGTGTTATCAGAAGATAACTTTCCCGGAAGCCTTCAAACTATCCACGTTAGCAGTCACTTGCATGAAACCCGAATCGAGGTAAGTGTAAGTTCCGCAGGAGACTAAATCTAAAAAGAAATTTTTGATTCTGGTTCAGGCTGATTCTATTAGCAGCTGGAAAGAGTCGTGAAGCTAGAAACAGATTACATTCATGGGTTCTGAAACATGGTTTCACAAATTTTTAGATAGTGCTGAGAAGTATGAAATCTGCGAAAAATGAAGCAAAATGTGTAACATCTACTATACGAATCTAACCTGAGTGTGGTATCCGAGAGCCTTGTCAAAGCACCGGAGCAATCTGTGGCCAAGCCCCAGAGCCCCATATGCAGCTGCTTCAAGGCCCCTATCGCGGCCTTGCCGTGCAAATGTCAGCTGCCTTTGGTACATCTTCACAGCCTCTTCTACATCACCCATCTTGATAAGCACATCACCAATATTACCAAGTGCTCGGAATTTGCCTGGGAGGTGCTTCATCATATGAGCTATGGCTGTAAGAAGAGGAATGGCTTCAAGGTACCATCAGACATGAAAACACAATTTATATGCAGTGTAAATGTAATAAACTTGCAGAGATGTGGTAGTAGAAAGTCTTGCGCAGAATATAAATAATGTAAGGAGTAAAAGTACCCACTCATCAAGTAGTTGAGGCACTGAGCACTTCACAGACACATAAACAAAGCTGAAGAATTTATCCTTTAGTGAAGGTGTATTTCCTCAGTGACTGAAGATCTCAAAAGGGAGGCCACTATTTAAAAATGGGGACAGACATAAAAAAGAAAACCACCGTCCCATTTCACTTCTTCCTGCTTCCTCCAAAATATTAGAGAAACTGATGAAATTGAGAGTCACTAGTTACCTAGACAATAATAAACTTTGGAATAGTAATCAACATGGTTTTTGCGCAAAATGAAGCACAGAAACTGCAGTCATAGACTACACCCAAGAAATAATTAAAAATTTGGAGAAAAACAAAAGTGTGATAGGAAGCAATTTAGATCTATCTAAAGCTTTCAATACCTGTCATGAAATGCTCCTTGAAAAGCTGGAAGCAGCAGGTATTAGAGGAAGAGTTAAAATGTGGTTTGAGTCATATCTCATAAACAGATCTCAGAATGTAGAGCTCACCATCGTAAATACAAATCAAAAAATAAGGTTAGTTTCAGAAACAAAAGAAGTTTTTTAGGAGTACCCCAGGGCAGCATCTTAGAGCCACTACTCTTCCTCATATATGTCAATGATTTACAGTTACAATATGATACAGCCAAAATTGTACTATATGCAGATGACACAAGTCTGATAGTGAGTGACTTTAAAAACTTGTTACAGTCAACTACTGACAAAATTGTGAAAAGTATTGAGACTTGTTTCAATGCAAATAAACTTATACTCAATGCAAAGAAAACAAATTACACACAGATTGGTAAAAAGATTCAGGATGAAGACATTAATCTAGAACTGGATGACAGACTAATAGAGAGAGTGCATTTTGCAAAAGTGTTAGGAATGCATATAGATGAAGCTATGAATTGGAAACACCATGTAAAATTTCTTATACACAGACTTAACTCAGCCTGCTTTGCACTGAGAGTTATTGCAAATATTTGCACTCTAGAAGGCATCAGAATGGCATACTTCAGATACTTTCATTCTGTTGCCTCGTTTGGAATACTGTTCTGGGCCAGTTCAAAATCTAATTTTAAAGACATTTTAATTTTACAAAAAGGGCTGTTCGAATAATTAGCCACAAGCTCACTGCAGACCTCTTTTCAAAAAGTTAGGAATACTTACTCTGCCATCAGTCTATATACTTAAACGTGTACTCTTAACCAAAGCTAATCTAAGCAATCGCCACACAAATGCAGACTGTCACAACTATAACACAAGGAACAAGAATGATCTCCACATAGAACAAGTAAGAAGAACACGAATTCAGAAGCATGTAAGCCACATGGGCATCAAGCTCTATAATGCACTGCCTCAGTACATTAAAGATTTAGAGAACAATACAAATTTTAAATTGGAACTTAGAAAATTTTTTATTTATAAATGGTGCTACTCAATAAATGAATATCTTGAAGACCAAGAAAATGAATTTACAAACTAACCTCCAAAATTTTCTATCTTCATTTGTTTCAGCTTTTATTATACTTTACAATCTATAGTACTAGTTATATATTGTTACTGAGAAACAAATTACTATAAACCATTTTTGTGGAGAGAAACTGTAAGTTTGCTGTCGTTTATTAGAGACAATTTCATTTTGTGCATTCTATATTCTAATTTCTGAGTATGACAAATCCAATTGTAGACAATTTCATTTTGTATATTCTATATTGTTAATTTCTTTTTATGACAAGTCCAATATTGTTTGTACAATGACACGGATGCTAAATAAATAAATAAATAAGTAATTGTTGAGCTTTTGCACAAGGTTCTTAATCAGAACTAAAAAAAAAAAAACCATACGTGCACAGCTACACTGCTCCCACCAGATACATTGTTTCCGTGCTGTAGCTCAACTGGACATATTTGGGCTACAGTGGTGGCACAATGTACCTGACAGGGACAGTGTACCTGTGCAAATGTATGTGTATGTTTTTGTTAGTTAGTTCTCATTAAGAACACTGCTCAAAATGTCATGATACACATTCAATATGTCATTCTTGAGCTGTGAATGTCACTTCTAGCTGTATTGGGATACTTGGCTTGACCATTACCGAAACACATTTTTGCTAGTCACTTCTTGAGATTCACAACAAAACTCTTAACATAACGAGTGTAATGACATACCAACACAAGAGCAGTTCATGAAAACTACTATTTTGTCCTTATTAGATAACAGCATTGTGATCATTTCTTTTTCCCCAAGTACCTGCAT
Source organism: Schistocerca serialis cubense (assembly GCF_023864345.2). NCBI lineage: Eukaryota > Metazoa > Arthropoda > Insecta > Orthoptera > Acrididae > Schistocerca > Schistocerca serialis. Next base: position 437,339,206 of record NC_064646.1, read on the forward strand.
AATACACTGGTCAAAAAACATTTCATAGAGTGAAGTGCAAATTTAGTAGTGCAAGAACCAATACTTCATTCACATAGGCAGTACAACGTGTCCTCCCGTTGTCTGCATCAAAAGCTGGTACACATAAAATGGGCAAGAATTTATGTACACTTGACACATGCCCAGTGAGTTCAGTCTATTTTCATGCATAAAGTTTTGCAATGCATTCTGTTGGTGACAACATTTCTATGTGAAGAGAAAGTGGATAGCATTAGTGAGTGTAAGTAAACCAAAACTGAGTACAACAGACAAATATGAACTACATTCCATATTACTTAACAAAAGAAGTGTAATTAACTGAAGTGTAACATTCATGTATTCCAATATACGTACTGTGCTATCAGAAATGACAACACAAATTAAGTAATAAAACAATAAAGTTCTAATTTACCTAGGAAATATTTTTGGCATTCAAGTGCAGTTTCTAAATTTCCCAAGGCAAGATGGGCCAAACCAAGGTTGCAGTATGCACGTCCCATGTTCATCTTGTCTTGTAAGTCTTTGGCAAGTGCTAGATCCTGATCGTAGTAACGAACTGCTTCACGATAATTACCCAAACAGTAATGGGCATATCCCAGGAAGTGACATGCTTTGGATTCCCCTTCGATATCATGTAATTCCTGGACAGAAAACATCAAAATAGCTGTGTTATTACTGCTTAATGAAGTTCCATTGCATACTTGTGTAAACACTAAAGAGAAAATATAGTAAAGAATGAGATATTCTTTATGACAATAAAATTACAGCACACATATTGTGTATAATTTAAATGGAATGAAAAAATTCTCAATGCAGGAAGCCAGCATTATATGAAAAAATGATAATGTTGAGCTTGCTGTGTATAATTAATGTGACAGATTATATAAATTCTAGACATGGTTTTGTGTACGTCTTCCTCATTTACCAGTAAAATCTACACCACCTTAGGTTATTCTATTAGGTTTGTGCTGTAAATAGAGTTCTTATGGTGAAAGATCTGTGACATGTTCTAGTTACAGTGAGTATCATTCATTATATTAAATTAACATGCTACATTATATTTATCTCTGTTGCACAATTTTCTACTTAAATATTCAAACAAAAAGCACTGTTGCGATACTTATATTGCTTTCTTTGCTTGTTCAATTTGTCATATTGTATTTACACATGATGGCCTTAAATTCATGTTATTTTTTCTCTGTTTACACTAATGTGGTGCTTTGAGGAAACTCTGGTTAGATGATATAACTAGACATGGCATAGTGAATGCCAGGATAATGTAGAAAATCTAAGGAAAATACTTGTTATACTGGCTATATATCATTCCTCTGTCATATTTAAGACTTTTAAGTTTAATATATGAGATAATTGATTGTTGAAAATCAACAGGCCTCGTCAGTTGGTTTGTAGGCTAGAGCTAGTGTGTGGGCTGTTAGTACTCTCTGGTAGTTGCTAAGCAGGAATGTCACTATTTTGTGACAGTTTTAGAGACTGTGCCAATCTCAGGCCCAAGTAACAGAAATGGCCACTTGGGGTGCCAAGCCTTAGAAGTCTTACCAAGGATCCAAGGAAAGGTAATTAATGTGCGAGGAAATGGGGCAGAGTGGGAAACGGCAAATGATATGTGGCTCGTGTGGAAAAATGTTTTTGAACTGACCATATGTAGAGATAAACAAAATCTAAAGCAAGCCTATATGAGGTCCATTAATCTGTCATATTTTATTTTAGTCGCTAATTAACACAGCTGCATATGTGCATGCTAAAATGCTGAACACATGGTTGGATTTAGAAGAATGTTCCATTGCAGTAATATGCAGTTTTAAGTGTACTTTTTAAGTTTACATATGTACTTAGTGCAGCTGAATACTAAGTGTAAACTGACAGTGACAAAAATTTGTCAGTGCCTATAGCTTCAATTCAAAGTATAGCGTTTAAGAGCATATGATGCAGACCACTGAAAGGAAGATAAGTGTTGCAAGTCTTGAGGTGCAATGAACACTTTACCTGAGAAAGCATTAGGTAATTCTCATAGAAGGGCACAGCCTGAGCAAATTCGCCTCTCGACGACAAGCAGTTGGCTAGGTTTAACAGAGCACAAGCTTCACCTGCAGTGTCTTTAAGCTCACGGGCTGTATTGAGATGAGCACGATAATGAAGTAGTGCCATTTCGTGTGCACCCAAAGCTTGGTAAGCAACTGCCAGGTTTCCATGTGTTGACGCTTCTGAACTGCGGTCGTTCACTTCTTTCGATATTGTCAGCTCCTGTTTGTGGTACTTGATAGCCTACAGAAAATAGAACAGTTATGTAAGTACATTAATCTACAATTCATTAATTCAAATTTAAAAAACAGAAAAGCTACAGTATCAGTTCTGGAACTTCATTATGTAATAAAACTACATAAGTCTCTTCATAATCAATTGAATTAAAGTTTTATTAATTTCTGGTTTGTTATTAATGCGTTATATGCCTTATTATTTTATTTTACATTTATTGATGGGGTTATAAAGAGCAGGAAATGCATTTTAACAAAATAGTATATTATTTATTTGCTTCCAGTTTAATCAGTTTCATACCTGCTCATAGTATCCCATGGCACTGTACGCATTTCCAATGTTGCCATAAGCACGACCCATGCCAGCACGGTCATGCAGCTGTCTTGCAATGCTGAGATGAGCCTGGTGTAGTTTGAGAGCAGCATCATGTTCCCCCAGCAACTGGTAGACAATACCTAAATTCGAACATGCCCTCCCTTCTCCAACTTTATCTCGTGATGCAAGTGCCATATCCAACTGACGTTCATGCCAGCGTTTTGCCTGAATTATAAAAAACAAAATTAAAATACGTTTAAGAAACTTAAAAAAATACATTCACAGTTTAGTTGTTGCACTCATTCTTAGTAGAATCTAAACTTTGAGACTTCAAATACCACTGTGCCATTCTCCTATTTGGATTTCAAGAGTTTGTTTTATACTGAATTTGTATGAGCTGCCTTTAGCATAGGTAGCTTGCCAGGATAATAAATATTTGTAACAGAGTTAACTCCTGAGTGCTAGACCATGACAAACATGGATATTTATCTTTTAAGGAGAGCACTTACTTATTTTAAAATGCCAGTACATTATGTTATGAACAATGCTAAGAAAAGATCAACACAATCAAACATTATCTGGAAGACAAATAAAAAATTTAAATACTTCTCTTCAGAGTGCAGGCTAGCACAAATATTAATCAAGAAAGTAGAGAAAATGAAACAACTATATTTGAAAATTCTGGTCACTGGAGGAAATATCTCGAATATAAGTTGTGTATTTATACACACATAATTGTTAAATTTTGTTTACAGAACTTATCTCCAGTTGTGAAAAATTAACCTTGATGAATGTCAGCTTACTACTTTTGTATTTAAAATAATTCTGCAGCTTCTATTTTTGTTTTGATACAAAATATTGAGGAATAACAAATTTATAACTAAAACAAACCTGAGCATAATCTCCAGCACAGCGAGCTGCATGTCCAAGGCCAGCATAGGCACGAGCCTCAACAGCGCGGTCTCCAAGCTCCTGCGCAATGCGCAGCACATTTTCATGGAATGCTATCGCCTGGCCAAAGTTGCGTCGGTAGTGATGTGAAGAACCAAGATTGCTGTACGCACGTGCTTCTTCCACCTGCATATAACACTTTTCATTATGCACTTTTCACATATTACTACTATTACACTAAAATGGAAGGGAATAAGTACATTTCACAGCAGAAACAGATAAATATGCTACTACTTGCATATTATAAATATATTATTCTGTAGCTTATAACAAGGATACCGTGAAATCAAAAAACCTATGTACTGCATACATCCCTAAAAACCCATACGTGAAAGAAGCTAATGATATTCTTGCTTACAAAAAAGTTATGGTGTTATTAAAAACAATTTACTTGAGAGGGCACCTGATATTTTTTTTAATGTAAAGCAAGATAAAGAGTTTCGGAATAAATAACTATGAGGATTCTGAGTAACAGATTAGGTCAACAACAGTAAATACATGTGTGCTTATGTTACACTTCTAGTCACTAAGATATAATCCATGAGTTTCAGATTTCATTGGGAAAATTATTGTTTCCAAACAGCTGTCATAGTCATTCTAAAAATACAGAAGAAGGTAGTTAGAAAAATGTTCAAAGCTGGTTGCAATGAGCACTGTCATCCTCTCTTTATCAACTTAAAAATACTTACAATTATCAAACTCTACATTTATGTTGCACTATTTTATGTTAAGAGCAAACATCATCAGACACAAATAAAATTTTGACATTCCAAGGTACTGACTAAGAAGACATAGGTAGTCCCCACAAAATAATTAGTCTAAATATTTTAACAAATTCCCAATTCTAGTCATTCTGTGTCATTAAGCAACACAAACATTAAGGTTTACAGCTAATGTGCAAAGTATTATTATTTTTTGGCAGAATTGTACTGTAAAATAATAATAATAATAATAATAATAATAATAATCCCCGTGGAGGCCCGGGAAAAGAATAGGCCTCCGGTATGTTCTGCCAGTCGTAAAAGGCGACGAAAAGAACAAACCACTAATAGGGCTAACCCCCCTTTTAGTGTGATTAGTTGGTTCAGGACAGAACTAAAGAAGCCTCGGACAAGCGCCGTCATGGTCGGGGAAGACGCTTGAACCTTATGCCCGCCCACAATGGTAACGACACTGCTAGCCAACTGGAAAATGATTTAAATCCAAATAGGGGTGTTTTGCAGGATATGCTTCCTGCAACCACCCTAGAAGGAAAACAAAGACAGAGGATGAGATGGTCAGATGAAGTTAATCGACACCTCATGTTCTGTTATTACGAAGCAACAAACCTAGGAACCAACACAACTGGATACAGATCACAAGTATACACAACATTTATTACCAGATACCCAGAATTAAAATTTTTAACAGAACAACGACTAGCTGATCAGATCCGTGTAATAATAAAAAATAACAGGATACCCCAGTCAGAATTAGAAAACATCAAACAACAAGTACAACAAATACTGGAACAAAATAATGTGCAATCAGAAGAAGAAGAAAATACAGTAATGGACTCAAACATCCCAGAGCAAACAAACAAAGAACACCACGCACAAATTAAACAATCAGAGGAAAACGAAATCTTAAGACAGCCACCAGAACAAGCACAAATAGAACACGAAGTGACACAGATGTTAGATATAGAAGAAAAATTTCAGCTAACATATATAGAATACAAAGACACAAATACAGACATTAGACCATTCTTGCATAGACCACCAAATAACCCACAAGTCGAAACAACAATAAAAACTATCAACACAATCATACACAACAAAATAAATGAAAACACTACTATGGAAGAGTTACAACTACTGGTTTATATAGGAGCACTCACTACACTGAATATACACACTAGGCAGAGATCAGAACCAACCAACACACAGAAGAAACCCACAAAACCAGCATGGCAACACAGGCTACAGATCAAAATAGAAAAACTGAGAAGAGACATCGGACAGCTAACACAATTTATAAGAAATGAAATCTCGGAAAAAAAACGAAAAAGGTTAGGTAAAATCTCACAACAAGAAGCGACAGAGCAATTAGACGAAAAGAAGCAGAAATTACAAGCATTAGCCAAATGACTCAAAAGATACAAAAAAAGTGAAAATAGAAGGAAACAAAACCAAACATTCAACACAAACCAAAAGAAATTTTACTAGACAATAGATAACACACACATTAAAATAGACAATCCACCAAACATAACAGACATGGAACACTTCTGGAGCAACATATGGTCAAACCCGCTACAACATAACAGGCATGCACGATGGATACAAGCAGAAACAGACACATACAAGATGATACCACAAATGCCTGAAGTGATAATTTTGCAACATGAAGTCACCCAAGCAATTAATTCTACTCACAATTGGAAAGCCCCTGGAAATGATAAAATAGCAAATTTCTGGTTAAAGAAGTTCACCTCAACACATTCACATCTAACTAAATTATTTAACAGTTACATTGCAGACCCATACACATTCCCTGATACACTTACACACGGAATAACATATCTGAAACCTAAAGATCAAGCAGACACAGCAAACCCAGCTAAATATCGCCCCATAACATGCCTACCAACAATATACAAAATATTAACTTCAGTCATTAAACAGAAATTAATGACACATACAACACAGAACAAAATTATAAATGAAGAACAAAAAGGCTGTTGCAAAGGAGCACGAGGATGTAAAGAGCAACTGATAATAGATACTGAGGTGACATATCAAGCTAAAGCTAAACAAAGGTCGCTACACTACGCATACATTGTTTACCAAAAAGCTTTTGATAGTGTACCCCCCTCATGGTTACTACAAATATTGGAAATATACAAAGTAGATCGTAAATTGATACAGTTCCTAAACATAGTAATGAAAAATTGGAAAACCACACTTAATATCCAAACAAATTCAAATAATATCACATTACATCCAATACAGATTAAGCGTGGAATATACCAAGGAGACTCATTAAGTCCTTTCTGGTTCTGCCTTGCTCTGAACCCACTATCCAACATGCTAAATAATACAAATTATGGATACAATATTACTGGAACATACCCACACAAAATCACACATTTGCTATACATGGATGATCTAAAACTACTGGCAGCAACAAATCAACAACTCAACCAATTACTAAAGATAACAGAAGGATTCAGCAATGATATAAGTATGGCTTTTGGAACAGACAAATGTAAGAAAAATAGCATAGTCAAGGGAAAACACACTAAACAAGAAGATTACATATTGGATAACCACAGCGACTGCATAGAAGCGATGGAAAAAACAGATGCCTATAAATATCTAGGATACAGACAAAAAATAGGAATAGATAATACAAATACTAAAGAAGAACTAAAAGAAAAATATAGACAAAGACTAACAAAAATACTGAAAACAGAATTGACAGCAAGAAACAAGACAAAAGCTATAAATACTTATGCCATACCAATATTGACCTACTCATTTGGAGTAGTGAAATGGAGTAACACAGACCTAGAAGCACTCAATACACTTACACGATCACAATACCACAAATATAGAATACATCACATACATTCAGCAACAGAAAGATTCACATTAAGCAGAAAGGAAGGAGGAAGGGGATTTATCGACATAAAAATCCTACATTATGGACAGGTAGACAATTTAAGAAAATTCTTTCTAGAACGAGCAGAAACAAGCAAAATACACAAGGCAATCACTCATATAAATACATCGGCTACACCACTGCAATTTCATAACCACTTCTACAACCCTTTAGATCACATAACATCAACAGATACGAAGAAAGTAAATTGGAAAAAGAAAACACTTCATGGCAAGCACCCGTATCATCTAACACAGCCACACATCGATCAAGACGCATCCAACACATGGCTAAGAAAAGGCAATATATACAGTGAGACAGAAGGATTCATGATTGCAATACAGGATCAAACAATAAACACCAGGTATTACAGCAAGCATATTATTAAAGAGCCCAATACCACAACGGATAAATGCAGACTTTGTAAACAACAAATAGAAACAGTAGATCACATCACAGGCGGATGTACAATACTAGCAAATACAGAATACCCCAGAAGACATGACAATGTCGCAAAAATAATACATCAACAGCTTGCCTTACAACATAAACTTTTAAAACAATACGTTCCTACATACAAGTATACACCACAAAATATACTGGAGAATGACGAATACAAATTATACTGGAACAGAACCATTATAACAGATAAAACAACGCCACATAACAAACCTGACATCATACTCACCAATAAAAAGAAGAAATTAACACAACTAATCGAAATATCCATACCCAATACAACAAATATACAAAAGAAAACAGGAGAAAAAATTGAAAAATACATCCAACTGGCTGAGGAAGTCAAAGACATGTGGCATCAGGATAAAGTTGACATCATACCAATTATACTATCAACTACAGGAGTCATACCACACAATATCCACCAGTACATCAATGCAATACAGCTACATCCAAACATATATATACAACTACAGAAATCCGTAATTATTGATACATTTTCAATTACCCGAAAGTTCCTAAATGCAATATAACACATACCGTACAGTTAAAAGGAAGTGACGCTTGATCAAGGTCCGCGTCACTCCATTTTCAACCGGACTTAACATCTGAGAAAGTGAAGATAATAATAATAATAATAATAATAAACCCCGTGGAGGCCCGGGAAAAGAATAGACCTTCTGTATGTTCTGCCAGTCGTAAAAGGCGACGAAAAGAACATACCACTAATAGGGCTAACCCCCCTTTTAGTGTGATTAGTTGGTTCAGGACAGAACTAAAGAAGCCTTGGACAAGCGCCGTCATGGTCGGGGACGACGTTTGAACCCTATGCCCGCCCACAATGGTAACGACACTGCTAGCCAACTGGAAAATGATTTAAATCCAAATAGAGGTGTTTTGCAGGATATGCTTCCTGCAACCACCCTAGAAGGAAAACAAAGACAGAGGATGAGATGGTCAGATGAAGTTAATCGACACCTCATGTTCTGTTATTACCAAGCAGCAAACCTAGGAAACAACACAACTGGATACAGATCACAAGTATACACAACATTTATTATCAGATACCCAGAATAAAAATTTTTAACAGAACGACTAGCTGATCAGATCCCTGTAATAATCAAAATAACAGGATACCCCAATCAGAATCAGAAAATATCAAACAACAAGTACGACAAATACTGAAACAAAATAATGTGCAATCAGAAGAAGAAGAAAATACAGTAATGGACTCAAACAACCCAGAGCAAACAAACAAAGAACAACACGCATCAATTAAACAATCAGAGGAAAATGAAATCTTAAGACAGCCACCAGAACAAGCACAAATAGAACTTGAAGTAACACACATGTTAGATATAGAAGAAAAATTTCAGCTGACATATACAGAATACAAATACACAAATACAGACATTAGACCATTCTTGCATAGACTGCCAAATAACCCACAAGTCGAAACAACAATAAAAACTATCAACACAATCATACACAACAAAATAAATGAAAACACTACTATGGAAGAGTTACAACTACTGGTTTATATAGCAGCACTCACTACACTAAATATACACACTAGGCAGAGATCAGAACCAACCAACACGCAGAAGAAACCCACAAAACCAGCATGGCAACACAGGCTACAGATCAGAATAGAAAAACTGAGAAAAGACATCGGACAGCTAACACAATTTATAAGAAATGAAATGTCAGAAAAAAACCAAAAAGGTTAGGTAAAATCTCACAACAAGAAGCGACATAGCAATTAGACGAAAAGAAGCAGAAATTACAAGCATTAGCCAAACGACTCAGAAGATACAAAAAAAGTGAAAACAGAAGGAAACAAAACCAAACATTCAACACAAACCAAAAGAAATTTTACTAGACAATAGATAAGACACACATTAAAATAGACAATCCACCAAACGTAACAGACATGGAACACTTCTCGAGCAACATATGGTCAAACCAGGTACAACATAACAGGCATGCATGGTGGATACAAGCAGAAACAGATACATACAAGATGATACCATAAATGCCTGAAGTGATCGTTTTGCAACATGAAGTCACCCAAGCAATTAATTCTACTCACAATTGGAAAGCCCCTGGAAAAGATAAAATAGCAAATTTCTGGCTAAAGAAGTTCACCTCAACACATTCACATCTAACTAAATTATTTAACATAATATATAAAAACAAAGATGAGGTGACTTACCGAACAAAAGCGCTGGCAGGTCGATAGACACACAAACAAACACAAACATACACACAAAATTCAAGCTTTCGCAACAAACTGTTGCCTCATCAGGAAAGAGGGAAGGAGAGGGGAAGACGAAAGGAAGTGGGTTTTAAAGGAGAGGGTAAGGAGTCATTCCAATCCCGGGAGCGGAAAGACTTACCTTAGGGGGAAAAAAGGACAGGTATACACTCGCACACACGCACATATCCATCCACACATACAGACACAAGCAGACATATTTAAAGACAAAGAGTTTGGGCAGAGATGTCAGTCGAGGCAGAAGTGTAGAGGCAAAGAAGTTGTTGAAAGACAGGTGAGGCATGAGTGGCGGCAACTTGAAATTAGCGGAGATTGAGGCCTGGCGGATGACGAGAAGAGAGGATATACTGAAGGGCAAGTTCCCATCTCCGGAGTTCGGATAGGTTGGTGTTGGTGGGAAGTATCCAGATAACCCGGACGGTGTAACACTGTGCCAAGATGTGATGGCCGTGCACCAAGGCATGTTTAGCCACAGGGTGATCCTCATTACCAACAAACACTGTCTGCCTGTGTCCATTCATGCGAATGGACAGTTTGTTGCTGGTCATTCCCACATAGAATGCGTCACAGTGTAGGCAGGTCAGTTGGTAAATCACGTGGGTGCTTTCACACGTGGCTCTGCCTTTGATCGTGTACACCTTCCGGGTTACAGGACTGGAGTAGGTGGTGGTGGGAGGGTGCATGGGACAGGTTTTGCATCGGGGGCGGTTACAAGGATAGGAGCCAGAGGGTAAGGAAGGTGGTTTGGGGATTTCATAGGGATGAACTAACAGGTTACGAAGGTTAGGTGGACGGCGGAAAGACACTCTTGGTAGAGTGGGGAGGATTTCATGAAGGATGAATCTCATTTCAGGGCAGGATTTGAGGAAGTCGTATCCCTGCTGGAGAGCCACATTCAGAGTCTGGTCCAGTCCCGGAAAGTATCCTGTCACAAGTGGGGCACTTTTGTGGTTCTTCTGTGGGGGATTCTGGGTTTGAGGGGACGAGGAAGTGGCTCTGGTTATTTGCTTCTGTACCAGGTCGGGAGGGTAGTTGCGGGATGCAAAAGCTGTTTTCAGGTTGTTGGTGTAATGATTCAGGGATTCCGGACTGGAGCAGATTCGTTTGCCACGAAGACCTAGGCTGTAGGGAAGGGACCGTTTGATGTGGAATGGGTGGCAGCTGTCATAATGGAGGTACTGTTGCTTGTTGGTGGGTTTGATGTGGACGGACGTGTGAAGTTGGCCATTGGACAGGTGGAGGTCAACGTCAAGGAAAGTGGCATGGGATTTGGAGTAGGACCAGGTGAAACTGATGGAACCAAAGGAGTTGAGGTTGGAGAGGAAATTCTGGAGTTCTTCTTCACTGTGAGTCCAGATCATGAAGATGTCATCAATAAATCTGTACCAAACTTTGGGTTGGCAGACTTGGGTAACCAAGAAGGCTTCCTCTAAGCGACCCATGAATAGGTTGGCGTACGAGGGGGCCATCCTGGTACCCATGGCTGTTCCCTTTAATTGTTGGTATGTCTGGCCTTCAAAAGTGAAGAAGTTGTGGGTCAGGATGAAGCTGGCTAAGGTGATGAGGAAAGAGGTTTTAGGTAGGGTGGCAGGTGATCGGCGTGAAAGGAAATGCTCCATCGCAGCGAGGCCCTGGACGTGCGGAATATTTGTGTATAAGGACGTGGCATCAATGGTTACAAGGATGGTTTCCGGGGGTAACAGATTGGGTAAGGATTCCAGGCGTTCAAGGAAGTGGTTGGTGTCCTTGATGAAGGATGGGAGACTGCATGTAATGGGTTGAAGGTGTTGATCTACGTAGGCAGAGATACGTTCTGTGGGGGCTTGGTAACCAGCTACAATGGGGCGGCCGGGATGATTGGGTTTGTGGATTTTAGGAAGAAGGTAGAAGGTAGGGGTGCGGGGTGTCGGTGGGGTCAGGAGGTTGATGGAGTCAGGTGAAAGGTTTTGCAGGGGGCCTAAGGTTCTGAGGATTCCTTGAAGCTCCGCCTGGACATCGGGAATGGGGTTACCTTGGCAAACTTTGTATGTGGTGTTGTCTGAAAGCTGACGCAGTCCCTCAGCCACATACTCCCGACGATCAAGTACCACGGTCGTGGAACCCTTGTCCGCCGGAAGAATGACGATGGATCGGTCAGCCTTCAGATCACGGATAGCCTGGGCTTCAGCAGTGGTGATGTTGGGTGTAGGATTAAGGTTTTTTAAGAAGGATTGAGATGCAAGACTGGAAGTCAGAAATTCCTGGAAGGTTTGGAGAGGGTGATTTTGAGGAAGAGGAGGTGGGTCTCGCTGTGACGGAGGACGGAACTGTTCCAGGCAGGGTTCAATTTGGATGGTGTCTTGAGGAGTCGGATCATTAGGAGTAGGATTAGGATCATTTTTCTTCGTGGCAAAGTGATACTTCCAGCAGAGAGTACGAGTGTAGGACAGTAAATCTTTGACGAGGGCTGTTTGGTTGAATCTGGGAGTGGGGCTGAAGGTGAGGCCTTTGGATAGGACAGAGGTTTCGGATTGGGAGAGAGGTTTGGAGGAAAGGTTAACTACTGAATTAGGGTGTTGTGGTTTCAGATTGTGTTGATCGGAATTTTGAGGTTTTGGAGGGAGTGGAGCTGGAAGTGGGAGATTGAGTAGATGGGAGAGACTGGGTTTGTGTGAGGTTTGCTGGAAAGGTTGTGAAGGGTGAGTGAGTTGCCTTTCCGGAGGTGGGAAACCAGGAGATTGGATAGTTTTTTGAGGCCAACCGTAAATTAGAACAGCATGCCACCCTCCACCTCAAAAAACTATCCAATCTCCTGGTTTCCCACCTCCGGAAAGGCAACTCACTCACCCTTCACAACCTTTCCAGCAAACCTCAACCTCCTCTCATTGCACACAATTGGTTTATCCCTATGAAATCCCCAAACCACCTTCCCTACCCTCTGGCTCCTACCCTTGTAACCGCCCCCGGTGTGAAACCCGTCGCATGCACCCTCCCACCACCACCTACTCCAGTCTAACCCGGAAGGTGTACACGATCAGAGCCACATGTGAAAGCACCCACGTGATTTACCAACTGACCTGCCTACACTGTGACGCTTTCTATGTGGGAATGACCAGCAACAAACTGTCCATTAGCATGAATGGACACAGGCAGACAGTTTTTGTTTGTAATGAGGATCAGCCTGTGGCTAAACATGCCTTGGTGCACGGCCAGCACATCTTGGCACAATGTTACACCGTCCGGGTTATCTGGATACTTCCCACTAACACCAACCTATCCGAACTCCGGAGATGGGAACTTGCCCTTCAATATATCCTCTCTTCCCGTTATCCACCAGGCCTCAATCTCCACTAATTTCAAGTTGCCGCCACTCATACCTCACCTGTCATTCAACAACATCTTTGCCTCTGCACTTCCGCCTCGACTGACATCTCTGCCCAAACTCTTTGCCTTTAAATATGTCTGCTCGTGTCTGTATATGTATAGACGGATATGTGTGTGTGTGCGCGTGAGTGTATACCTGTCCTTTTTTCCCCCTAAGGTAAGTCTTTCCCCTCCCGGGATTGGAATGACTCCTTACCCTCTCCCTTAAAACCCACATCCTTTCATCTTTCCCTCTCCTTCCCTCTTTCCTGACGAAGCAATCGTGGGTTGCGAAAGCTTGAAATTTTGTGTGTGTGTTTTTTTTTATTGTGCCTATCTACCAGCGCTTTCACATTTGGTAAGTCATGGAATCTTTGTTTTTAATATATTTTTCCCATGTGGAATGTTTCTTTCTATTTTATTTACTACTTGTGGACAGGTAGACAATTTAAGAAAATTCTTTCTAGAACGAGCAGAAACTAGCAAAATACACAAAGCAATCACTCATATAAATACATTGGCTACACCACTGCAATTTCATAACCACTTCTACAACCCTTTAGATTACATAACATCAACAGATACGAAGAAAGTAAATTGGAAAAAGAAAACACTACATGGCAAGCACCCGTATCATCTACCACAGCCACACATTGATCAAGACGCATCCAACACATGGCTAAGAAAAGGCAATATATACAGTGAGATGGAAGGATTCATGATTGCAAGAAAGCATATTATTAAAGATCCCAATACCACAACAGATAAATGCAGACTTTGCAAACAACAAATAGAAACAGTAGATCACATCACAGGCGGATGTACAATACTAGCAAATACAGAATACCCCAGAAGACATGACAATGTAGCAAAAATAATACATCAACAACTTGCCATACAACATAAACTAATAAAACAACACTTTCCCACATACAAGTATGCACCACAAAATGTACTGGAGAATGATGAATACAAATCATACTGGAACAGAACCATTATAACAGATCAAACAACACCACATAACAAACCTGACATCATACTCACCAATAAAAAGAAGAAATTAACACAACTAATCGAAATATCCATACCCAATACAACAAATATACAGAAGAAAACAGGATAAAAAATTGAAAAATACATCCAACTAGTGGAGGGAGTCAAGGACATGTGGCATCAGGATAAAGTTGACATTATACCAATCATATTATCAACTACAGGAGTCATACCACACAATATCCACCAGTACATCAATGGAATACAGCTACATCCAAACTTATATATACAACTACAGAAATCCGTAATTATTGATACATGTTCAATTACCCGAAAGTTACTAAATGCAATATAACATATATCGTACAGTTAAAAGGAAGTCACGCTTGATCAAGGTCCGCGTCACTTTCCATTTTTGACCAGACATAACGTCTGAGAAAAGAAAGAAAGACTAATAATAATAATTTAATGATGAAGCCTATTTTGCTTTGCTGGTCAGTGGCAAATGAAGAGCTGAATTGAATATGACTATTATCATAAAATGTTTTGGACATTCATATCCATTACAGTGATATGGTACGAGTGTCCAGTAAGTTTCAAAATAAGTGACAACAGCTGCAAAACCTTTCAGTCTTTTTGTCTTTCACTGTGATGCAAAACATTTTATCTTGAGAGTAGAACTTCTAACCCATAATGTCTTGGTCTTGCACAAAAACATTGTGGCCTTTTTTCCTGTTCCCATTATGCATTTCATTCTCTCAATTTTCTCTCACAAAACATTTTATCAAATTACTAAAGAGTTAATGCAATTTACGTGGTATGCTGTAGCATTAAAACACCTTATAGCAGGTGATATAATCCAAAAAATGTAATATATAATGGGGGAAAACATCAGTAGCTAGTTGTGGTAAAACTTTCAAGACACATGTTTATGTAAAGTAAAGAAAGAGTTCAGCTACAAAGTGGACCTACAAAGACAACAATATTGGACTAGATATCACATTGGGACTACTTTCTCTCAGGCACATATTAAAATTTCAATTTCATTGCCCATTTTATTACTAGATAACATAACTAAAAAGAACAGTCACAGAGTAAGCAACACAATATCAAACCTGATTTCCTAGACGCCTTGCAAGCCTTAGGTGCTGTGTATGACAGTCAACAGCACTCTCAAATTCCCCCATTGCCAAGTACACTGCACCGACATTTCCAATTTCTCGTGCTTCTTGCAGTCGATCACCCATTTGCTTGACTAGTTGCACACACTGCTTGTGTGATGCCAATGCATTTGGGTAGTCTCCTATTGCAGTGTACACATGACCTGCAAAGAGAATAATGTTAATTAATATCCATGTTTGTCTCAAAATACCCACTTAAGCTGTTAGTGGAAACAGCTACTGCATTATCCTTGCATAATTCTGACATTCATGGTGTTATACAAATCTAATTGTTAATGCAAATGTAATAAAGAAACATGAGGGGGGCCACATTATGAGATGGACTGAGGGTCTGAATCAAAAAGGGCAAGAGTAAAAGAAAAAACATAAAAAGAGAGATAAACTACATGTGGTTTGAAAGATTGGAAATACATTCATGATTCTTTCCTTCTCAAGGTGTTAAAAGTGATAAATATACTTTTAAATAAATTCACATCCTTTCGTCTTTCCCTCTCCTTCCCTCTTTCCTGATGAAGCAACCGTTGGTTGCGAAAGATTGAATTTTGTGTGTGTGTTTGTGTTTGTTTGTGTGTCGATCAACATACCAACACTTTCATTTGGCAAGTTACATAATCTTTGTTTTTGGATATATTTAAATAAATTCAAATATAAATGAGGCATATTCACCAAAAGTAGGAAACACAATGAAGCTAAGGGGGGAAAAGAAACAGCCTGCTTTATACACTACTTTTTCATTTTATGATTTGCTTTCTCTTCACAGGATTTTCACTATTTCACCAATGTAATGTTTTCTAATTTGATTGTCTTCAACCAGCATACCACTAATATATTCTCTTCTCTTTATATCATCTTCATACCCACAGTTTAGCTCTGTACCTCACAACACCCTGGCCACCTCTTCCACATTTCTGTTGGATTTATTGACTTTCTGTCAGAACCAAGCAAGGTGGCATAATGGGTAAAGCACTGGACCCATGTCCAGAAATAGTAGGATCTGAATTGCTGTGCAGCAACTCAGATGTACGTTTTCGTAAGTTTTATAAATTGCTTAATATGACTGATGAGATAATTCATTTGAGAAAGACATGGATGACTTCATCCCAAACCTTTGTCCAATTTGAGTTTTTGCTCTATCTCTAACGATCATTTGGCCAACAGAAAATTAAATCCTAGTCTACCTTTCTAGCACAGCTTTCTAACACTGGGCACATACTCACTGGTCATCTTCTACAGCCAGTTCCTACACATCTACATCTGATCTGGCTCCATAAGCCACATTTTGACATGCTTTACTGGCTAAAATACTTTTACACTACAATATCTTTTTCATTCTAGATACAATAACAGCTTTGTTTGACAGTTTTTGATTAACGTCAAACATGACCAGAACTCCTACATGTGAAACAGATGACCAGCAAAACACCTAGTCTGCTTTACAGCAGTTTTTGTGTAGAAAAAGAAACTGCTTACTAAAATGTGAGATGTTATAGTATGGAAACTGGACACTTCAAGCAAAAATGTTACCAATATTTCATTAATTACTAGATACAAGAACTTAAAATACTAGAGGCATAAATGTGACACCATGAAGTAAGCCTGCCATAGCAAATTCTTTTTTATCTTGATTTGTAAGCTTTGAATATCAACTAAATATGCAGAAAAATCTTATAATGAACCAAAAGATCAAAAAGTGTTAAAAGTTAGAACAACTAACCTTAATGCATGAATTAAGTAGAATCCATCCTTTCTCTCGCCTTTTATTACCAGTTTAAAATACTGAAGTGGTAACAAAAAGAAAGTGCTAACTCATAAGAGCATATTCTCAAATACTGCACGTTAGTATGTTTGGTTAAATTCAAAGGCAAGACATTACATACAATAAGACTCAACCATTTGTATAGTAGACACTGGTTTCTAGTGGAACATTTGGAACTACCAGTTACTAACATGTGGTGTAATTGGAAACACGACATATACTGTGATCAGACTAATCCTTATTAAACTGACGGTTGATACTTTCTTCCCTCGACTCCTCCAGTTCTCAACTGAACCATATGATTATGATGAGTACAAGGACACAACCAGTGAGAGGCAGAGGAGGACTTCCACTACACAGCCCTTACTCTTTTTTTTCCCCCAAACTGAGCTCATATACTGCCCCACCAGACAGATAGACATATTAGCTAAGTATCAGTATGAAGAAACCCCAAACATGTGATGGACACTGACTAGTAGCAAGTATACCCAGAGGCATTGCTCATGAATACCATCCCACCACAAAACTGAAATGAATTGTAACCTCCCACTCCCAAACTCAAATTTTGGGTATGCTCTTGAAAGTATGGCAAATTTACAAACTATACCAGAAGGTTTATAGCTTGTTTCATTGCTTTTGCCTGAGATGAAGTTTATTTTTGTGAAGTCTTTTCTTTCCCATTACCTTGATATGTTAAATATGTGATTCTACACATTAACCACTAAAAAAAACTATTTACCATGTAAGTGTGTGTGTGTGTGTGTGTGTGTGTGTGTGTGCGCGCATGAGGACTTTATCGTGGAAATATACAGTACACACATAATTACCAAGGCTTGTCAGTGCTGCAGCCGCTGCTTGGGTGTCTTTGCATTTCATAGCAAGAACAAGCTGGTAACGATGGGAAGTCAGCGCCTCCTTGTAACTGCCCTTGCTGAAGTACGCAGAACCTAGGTTGCCATGCGCCCGACATTCGCCTGCTATGTCACCCAGCGTTTTGGCGACAGCAAGATCTTGCTGCATGTAACTGATGGCCTATATCACATAGAGACTGTAGTCAGAAACACAAGGCATTCACCACACATTTAAAATAATTCAAAAAACATACCTGATTAGTCACTCTTTCTACTAATTATCTGAATATCTAGATTCTGTTGACAACATGGCAAGTTATAGACCTATATGACAAGTAATAATGTGTGGTGTGGTGCGCAACCATGTCTGAAATCTTGGTTATGGTGACAGACTGATTTGGAGTGTAGACTAAAGTCTAGATTAAATTGAAAAGTGATAATCTGGTGGAAGTTGGTGAAGCCAATGAATGTGAGGAAAAGACCCCATACATTTTAAAATTGCACTAAATGTTCAGATTTTAAAACAAGCTTCATAGTTTACTTATCAGTTTAGACAACAACTACCAACTTGAGAAGGAAAACAGAATAAATAAAATATATATCAGATGATGTGTGGTACACAGAACACCAAGCAACAAAGTGTGGAAAGAAACAAAAATAAAATTGAATGAAGTAATGGCTAAACCTGGTTTGAAGTACAGCTCAGAGGTGTTGACATTACAAAGGCGAGAAAAAAGGTTGCAGCCTGATAGATCGAATAAGGAATGAAAACATCAGAGCTGACTTAGGGACTCATTTGCCTAATTAATTAATAAAAAAAGAGAGTAAGATGGTCAGAATATATTGACCGGGCCCCACAAGACAGAATAACAAAACAAGTATTGAACTAGAAGACCATGGAAGAGATGGTTAGAGTGAGATTTTCAAGTAAAGTGCTTAATCCTTGAAGGCAGTTTCTATGGTTACGCAAAAACAAAAACTTATGAAATAATAAGTTTCAAGAATTTATTCTTTTAAGCATAATCGTATGTTGCAAATACCAAAGAGATTCTGTGATGTACATTATCTCTACATAATACTGTTACCTTATCCAGCGAGTTAAGTGCCCAATATGCAGAGGATAGGGCGGAGAACACGGAGCCTCTAAGCTTGAGGCTGCAGGTACCAATGCGAAGAGCGGCTTCCAGCACGACGACGGCAGCTGCATACTGGCCCACCGCCAACAGTTCCTGTCCCACCACTGAGATTATCACAAATGGTGACTTGTCCAGTTTCATTGCCTCCAGTTGCCGAAAGGTTGGTTCCAGGGTTGCTACGGAAAGGACGAATACATCATTCTAAACCTTTACTCATACTAAATTTTTCATGAATACTATCTTCTGTTTCACCTGATCATTTTTTCCCTTCAGCTATTGTGAAGGAACTAATGTAGGTGTAGAAGGCACACACTTATTCCATGAATATAGTAGGAAGATATCTGTGTTTTCATTTGTCCATCCATCCCAAGTTCCAGCATTCTGTAGACGAATTATTAACTAGCGGAGTTATAGAACTGTAGTGTTTCTCCTACATCTACATCTATAGTCTGCAAACCACTGTGAGGCACATGGCAGACTGTACCTCCCATTGTATCAGTATTAAGGTTTCTTCATGATCCATTCACGTATGGAGTATGGGAAGAATGACTGAATGCCTCTGTGTGTGCAGCAATTATTCTAATCTTATCCTCAGATTAGTGAGTGATACATAAGAGGCTGTAGTGTATTCCTAAAGTCACCATTTAAAGACAGTTCTTGAAACACTGTTAATAGACTGTCTCGGTATAGTTTACACCTGTCTCCAAGAGTCTGTCATTTCAGTTCCTTCAGTATCTCTGTGACACTCTCCCACAGATCAAACAAACCTGTGACCATTTGTGCTCTCTGTATATGTTCAATATCTCCTGTTAGTCCTATTTGATAAGGGTCCCACACACTTGAACAATATTCTAGAACTGGTGATTTGTAAGCAATCTCCTGTGAAGATTGACAGCACGTTCCCAGTATTCTACCAATAAACCAAAGACTACCTCCTGCGTGATCATTCCATTTCATATCCCGACAAAGTGTTACACCCAGGTATTTATAGTCATAAGATGTTACGTTTTTTTGTTTTGTGAAGTGCAAAATTTTACAGTTATGTACACTTAGAACAAGTTGCCAACATCTGCACCATATTGAAATCTTATCCAGATCTGACTGAATATTTATGCAGCTCCTTGCAGATAATACTTCATTACAGATAACTGCATTGTCTGCAAAAAAGCCTGACTTTACTATTAATATTGTCTGCAAAGTCATTAATACACATCATGAACAACAAAGGTACCAACAAACTTCCCTGGGGCACACCAGAAGTTACTTATATATCTGACAATGACTCTCCATCCAAGATAACACACTGTGTCCTCCCTACCAAAAAGGTCTTTAGTCTAGTCACAAATTTCAGTTGATACCCTGTATGATCGTAATTTTGACAATAAGCGTGGTTGTGGTACTGAGTCAAATGCTTTTTGGAAATCGAGAAACTCTGCATCTACCTGCTTGCCTTGATCCAAAGCTTTCAGTATGTGAGAAAAGTGTGAGTTGGGTTTCACATGATTGATGTTATTGAAAACCATGCTGGTTGGCACTGAGGTCATTCTATTCAAGGTACCTCATTATGTTTGAGCTCAGAATATGTTCTAAGATTCTACAACAAATCGATGCCAAGAATATTGGACAGTAGTCTTGCAGATCACTTCTACTACCCTTATTGTAGACAGGTGTGACCTGTGCCTTTCTCCGAGAAATGGGCACCGTTTTTTGTTCAAGTGATCTATTATAGATAATAGTGAGAAGAGGGGCTAACTTAGCCACAAATTCAGTATAGAATCTGGCAGGGTTCCATCAGAGCCTAGAGCTTTGTTCAGTTTTAACAATTTCAGCTGTTTCTCAACACCAGTGACACTAATACTTATTTCATTCACCTTTTCAGTGGTACGAGGATTAAATTGGGTTAATTCTCTTTGGGTTTCCTTTGTAAAGGAACATTTGAAAATGGAGTTAAACATTTCAACTTTTGCTGTGCTACCCTCAGTTTCAATTCCTGTTTCATTTGCTAGGGACTGGACACTAGTTTCAGTGCTACTGACAGCCTTTACGTACGGCCAGAATTTATTTGGATTTTGTGAAATGTCATTTGACAACATTCTGCTACAGTAGTCATTGAAGGTATCATGCATTGCTCTCTTGACAGCCAAATGTGTTTCATTCAGCATCTCTTTATCTAAGGTCCTATGCTTTGTTTTACACCTATTACGCAATAATCTCTGTTTCTTTAGAAGTTTATTTGCAGTGACTGTATATCCTGGAGGTTCCCTCCGATTATGAACTATTCTACTGGGTGCATAAAATTATTGAACTATATGAAATAAAATTAATCATCATAACTACTGAACAGTTTGCGTCAGGACATTCAAACTGCACAGCTGGTTGCAGGGAATGATGGAAATTAGTATGCACATGCGCCTTGTTGTTGGTTTAGTGATGAAGCCCACTTTCATTTGGATGGGTTCATCATAAGCAAACCTGGCGCATTTGGGAGGACTGAGAATCTGCATTTCACAATCCAGAAGTCTTTTCACCTTCAACGGGTGACTGTGTGGTGTGCAATGTCCAGTCATGGAATAACTGGTGTGATATTCGTTGATGTCACAATGACTACTGTATGGCATGTGATGGTTTTCGAATATGATTTTATCCCGTTATCCAAAGTCACCCTGATTTCAACAAGTTGTGGCTCATGCAAGATGGAGCTCAATCCCATTGAAGCAGGAGAACATTTAATGTCCTGGAGGAGCACACTGGGGACCGAATTCCATCCTTGGGGTACCCACAGGCCACCGGAATAGGCCTCGATTGGCCGCCATATTCACCGAATCTGAACACATGCAACTCCTTTTTGTGGGTCTATATTAAAGACAAGGTGTATAGCACTAACACTGAAACCACTGCTGAGCTGAAAACAGCCATTCAGGATGTCATCAACAGCATCAATGTTCTGACACTTGAACGGGTCATGCAGAATTTTGCTACTCATCTGCACCACATCATCGCCAACGATGGCAGGCATATCGAACATGTCATTACCTAATCTGAATATATCTATAGTAACGCTTACATGTTGGATAAAGTTTGTGCACACCATAGTTTGTAACTAATTTATTTTCATATAGTACAATAATTGTGACTCTTTATATATCTAGTGCATGCTCCACTATTCTTTTAAACTTGGGCCAGAGAGTTCCTCTGCACGCTCCTGACCTGTACTGAAAGTTTCGAGTTCCTCACCGAGATATGATGTTACTGATTTTTTATCTAGTTTACTGAACATATATATCTTCCTGCTTGTTTTAGTTGTCCTCTGTACTTTGTAAATCACTGTAGCCACAACTGCGTCATGGCCACCGATACCCGTTTCAATGTGGACATCCTCAAAGAGGTCAGGTCTATTTGTTGCCATTAGATCCAATATATTTACATCATGAGTAGGATTCCTAACTATCTGTTCCAGGTAGTTTTCAGAGAAAGCATTTAGTAAAGTTTCATAGGATGTCTTATCACATTCGCCACTTATAAAACTGTAATTTTCCCAATTTATTGTTGGATGATTAAAGTCTCCACCAACAACACAGTATGATTGGGGTACCAATGTACAAGTGAACTGAGATTTTCTCTGGTGGTCGGTAGAAAGACCAATTATCTTTTTATGCCCATCCCTGATACTGAATCTTGCCCAAACAATCTCACAGGCAACTTCAATTTCTATTTTGGCGGATCCGAGTTTTTTGTCTACTGCAACAAAGACACCCCTTCCATTTCCCATCCTTTCAAAATACACCTAAATTTCCCCCAAAACTCTCACTGCTATCAATTTCACGTTTCTACCAGCTTTCTGTACCTAGTATTGTGTGAGTTTCACTACTTTTCACGAGCACTTCAACCTCTGGCACTTTGTTGTGAATACTACTCTTCTTTTGCAACTGATTTCACCAAACATTACCATGGACTACTTCGTTGGTATTTATATATGTGACGTAAAAGGTCACACGGCCTAATCGGTGAATGGTTCGTTTAATATGCAGCATGAACCACAAAAGCTTGTGTTTGTAAATGTCATCAAACAGCTAAAGACACTGCACTCAAATTTTACCATACCAGTTGTTCGAATCGCTACTCCCCTTTGTTGATCAAACTGGCCGACGGCACATTTGTTTGCTTGCATGCTGGCGATCACAAAAGTAAGCAGATAGACTAAGGGTCGTGTGCGCTGTAGTAATACACTCGCAGATATTTTACAGGTATATTTTTGGGTGAAAACTGGTCTTTTACGAGGCCAACAACGAGATGATTTACAACTACTCGTATAATTTTACGGCAAGAACCGTAATGGGCATGAACGCCTCACAGACTATTTCCCTGCAACGGGTATTCCACACGACGACCGACGTTGTCAAAGAATATGCTTATGTCGTAAATAGAAAAACGAAAGGATGTGATATATTTGGAAGTTTACTTTCGTAATTTGCGAGATCACCTTCACCTTCAGCTTCGTCATTTCCAAACATATCATCCAATTGTTTACTGAAAAGTAACGCGTTACCCCGTTACAAAGGCGCCAACATTTTAATGAATGACTAAAAACATTTTTAAATAAGTTTACGCCATAATAAATTTGAAATTTGCGTTATTTCACGTGTGTGTGCTATAGAACGGAAAAAGATGTTAATGAATTTATTGGAAATGTTCCGATGCGTTCCATTAGTCTACCAAAGAATTTGTGTGTTGAGACCATGGAGGTAAGAATAGAGGGAGACGCCGTGACGTCACAGCTGTGAAGCCGAGGCTAGCCATCTCACTCCGACCAAAACATTGCTGCTGTAAGCGTGTGTGCATAGGCTTGTCGCTCGCTTTTGGAAGGATTTTGCGCTATTATGGTGACTTGGGTGGTGTTCGGATGTACGAATCGTTCTGATTGTGATGCGAAATCGAAGGGAATAACATTTCATGTGTAAGTTGTCTCGTTAAGTGTGATTTTACAACTTCATTGTGAATGAACGTGTGCTACAGCGGTACTTGTACTATAGCGTGTTTTTCTCCTGTATGATTTTATAGATTTCCTAAAAATGAAAGTCGGAAAGCTCTGTGGGAGAATACCGTGAGGAGGAAGAATTGGCGTGCGTCTAAATGGAGCTCTGTATGTTCTCAGCATTTCCGAGAAGAGGACATAGACCGAACTTCCCTTTCAACAGTAAGGCTCCGAGAAAACGCTGTAGCATCAGTTTTCCCTACACACCCAAAACATTTGCAAAAGGTATGTTGATTCAAAGAATTAAATTCTTAGTTTTCAAGTTCACGTTTCAGTATAATACGTACGTAACTCACTTTGTCTTCATCATGTACCAAATTAAAAGCTAACACTACATTAACTGGCGTAAAGTATAGGCCTAAACAGGACACACTGTAGATTTGCCATTCTGTGTACCGTATTTCAGTAAATATTGGTGGTAATGAACAGTGTTTCCCAGTAGTGTAACGTAACTGAAATGTCCCAGTACGTATTACAAACAAGATGTATTTATGGGGCTTTGGAGGGAGGGTATAGCTAACTTAGTTTTCAGTTTCTATTATTTAGTTTGTGATACACGTTTATTACTGAATTAACAAAATTGTATCGTTTACATTGAAGGCTAGCTGTTCGTAATATTACATTAAAAACTATTTTTAATAAGAAGAAACGCGGAATTTCGCCTTTGCGAGATTTTATTTTAAACAAAAACTTTGAAACAACCAATCTGATGACGTTACATGCGTATATGGTGCAATTAGCGACTGTAATACACGCAGCGCTATAGCACACTGGCAATGTTTTGGTCAGAGTGTCATGGCAGCGAGCCACGCCCCCATGGCTTCAAAACGTAGTACGGCTGGGATACGTAGCGCCATCTCCCCTTATTCTTACCTCCATGGTTGAGACTCTGAATATATAATAATATATTGTAACGATTTCTTTTCTGTTTCTGACTGTATCAATCCAAAGAAAGAAGCGAGATCCGAGGGTATATAGAAAAGTGGTTTTCTTATTTTGTTGGTAATGTTCGCGCAGGACATCCACCAGGAGATGTGAAAGGTAAATTAATAGTAACTACAATTTCAGTTTACGTAAAAAATAAGACAACTTATACATTTAAGGGGGGATGTAACGGAAAATGTAAACATTTACTTTAAAAAATCATTACAGCCATATTCATTAATGTAAAAATCTAAGGTTTTGTATGTGTAAAGCAAAAGAGCTGTGTTTTAACAGAAAAATATAATGAAATATGCAGGATTAATATTTTGCCAGAAATGTGAAATTTTAATTTTTTATTGTCTTTTTTATAAAAAGTCATAACTGAAATTCTAATCATGCAATTAATCTGAAAATTGTATTGTAGTGTCCTGAAAGGTTATAAGACCACTGAACTACAGTTATTAATTTATGGTACAAATTGTATCATTAACAGTTTTTAATTTTGCACATCCAAAATTAACCTTTTTCCACCTACAATCACCTAAAAATCAAAAGGTGATTGCAGGATCTCGTATTTTTTAGCCCCAGGGCGACAGCAACACGTTGTGAACTGTTCCTGAAAATTTCTTAGCATTATTGCATATACTTTTTCAGAAAAGGCTCCTAATAACGTAAAAAAATGTAAAACAGAGAAAATGAGGTTCAAAGATTTTCTTCTCATACTTCTACATGTAATAAGCTTACCTCAATTTTAAAATCCTCCATACCGATACTCCTCATCCTCCAGGTCTCTTCTCTCCTCTTCGAATCTGCCTGGCCTGTATTTGCAGGTAAGGCACTGGTCTGTTAGCTTTCTTGACCCCGCTCTCATCGATAGTGTAAAATACTTTTGTTGTAAACACAAGGATCTATACCAACTCTCTTCAGCATTTAAATTCTGCCATTATTTCCGTTATCGTAACATAAAACTGCACCATAGACACCTATTTTGAGTACTTCAAGTCCACAGAATGTCCTTTTTGAGCCTCTAATCCAAATTAAATT
Organism: Schistocerca serialis cubense; assembly: GCF_023864345.2. NCBI lineage: Eukaryota > Metazoa > Arthropoda > Insecta > Orthoptera > Acrididae > Schistocerca > Schistocerca serialis. The sequence continues at coordinate 437,365,405 of NC_064646.1, forward strand.
ATTGAGGCTTTCATTTGCATTTTCTCTCTTTCCATGAAAACACCTCAATAAACCAGGGTCTGCAAGAAACCTGAATGTGGGCTTAATTGCATTCATAACAGGTTCTGGTAACGAGTGTTTATGTGAATGCGTCTCATTTCTGTTGCCGACCTTAAACCAATCGTCTTTCAGACAGAGGGTGTGCAATGGTGCTTGCTCGGTGGATAGTTTGTGGAAAAAAATTGTCTACACAGCACACCTCATTGCCTCTAAATTGTATGTGTTTTTCCTGACAGCTCTCTCATAAAATAACTGAAGATAATCAAATTCTTTCAGCGTAAGTCTGTCTTTTCCTCCTAGCGGTTTTCCATCCTCAAGTAATTCACCTTCTTCTCTTTCAGCAAGCGATGAAGCCTACTACCAAACCTCTTTTGGATGTGTTCTACACATTCCAACTTTTCTATTGTTGTATCGCACGGATTTTCATCAGTTACAGCTTTGAACAAAGAGGAGTCCCCATCACCAAGGTATTTATAATATCTAACATCATACTGGTCCTCAGCTCTGGAGAACGGCCTCACAACTGCAGCCTCCTCCATGGCCCTACTTGAGCCACTATAATTTTTAGAGACTGCTACTGCATGCTTTTCTTGCCACAGTTTCTCACTGTCTTCATTGTTGGAGATTTTCCTTGTTGCACACTGGTGGCAGTATTCAGATATAATTTCTACATCTAGAATTTTACCTGAGTCAACACCAATAACAGATTCAACTCCATACAGAGATGTGTGACCCCTTTTCATCCAGGTCCCATCTACAGACACACACAGGTCAGTAACTATTGTAGGAGATACACTGTCATGAATATCTACCCCAGGATCTATTTATTTTTAGTTAATTCCATCAATTCCTCCACTGCTTTCTTCATAGAAACTTTGGCAGTATCGCATACGGCATCAGACTTTTTTTTTCTTTTTTTTTTTTTTTTTCAAACCATGCAGAAGGTAGAGGCATGTTCAGAAAACCACACAACAGATTAACCTCCTTCCGTGCTCTGTCCTAGGTATCTCACTGCTTTCTTAATACGAACTTTGGCAGTATCGCATATGGCATCAGACATTTCTTTATTTATTTTTTCAAACTTTGCAAATGGTGGAGGCATGTTCACAAAACCACACAATAAATTAACCTCCTTCCCTGCCCTGTCCAAGGCATCTCAGAGGAAGAAAACGACAATTCATAGCTTCACGAATTACAAATTAATTTAAAATCACAAGCTATTCCCACTGTTCTTTCTTCAACAACAATCATGCATTCCGTATTTTTAAAACTAACATGAACATGAAAACATTATAGCCTGGCAGAGAAGTTCTAAATCAATAAATCTGAATCAAGTGGAATCCATATAACCATCGGTAACTTCTAAGAATGTTTGCCTTATGAAGTCGCAGGCTCCAAGCGATAGATACCGACCGTGCGATTCTAAACCGATCACGCTCTATTGGCCCGCACACCGGAAGTTGCACCGTCAGCAACGGTCTCAAGAAATTAATAATAAAGTGCGCGTAACCGTCGCAGTTTTCCCAGACTTACGCGGCGTTACGGTGGCCTTATACTATAGTGGAGATCACGAACGATGGCAGTCGAGTTAACGCTTATTCCGCGCGCCTACGTCACGCGTTCTCCGACAGCCAATGAGCGTTCGGTAGTGTTACGAGCGCTCTGCTGTGAATGTTGTAAGCAATGTGAGCATTACACGCGATCGTAGCGAGTTATTTAATGAACTTTTTATTCTATTTATAACGATATGGTGTTGCTTATGGTGGTCGTGGGCGACAAATTCTACTCAAGTCAGGGAATTGCGGGACACAGGCTTTTATCATGCGCAAAGCGCGTGTACGTGCGTACCGCAATTGTCGCTTGGAACATGCTGCAATGCAATCCCCGACCTTATCTCTACCTGCGCGAACCGCCGTTGTTCTCGGATCGGAAGTGAATTATACGTAGATGGAGAATAAAAAGAAAGATAATTACTCACCCCTGAGCGGAGACTTCATGGAAGCCTCGACGAGGCCGGCCAGCAGCTGCGTCGACTTGGGGTCTTGGGCCAACCCCGAGCTGAACGCAGCCAGCGCGTCCCCGTGGCGACCCAGGCACTGCAGAGCCACTCCCTGTCGGTAGTATGCCTGCAAGAACAGGCATACCGCTCTGCAGTTACGAACGGCTACCGAACACACACTTAGACAAAGCGTTACTCATTTCTGGACAAACACATAGGAACTGCTGCTGAGGACCTCGAATGTGTCGTTGAAAACCTCGCACCGTGCACGTGCCCGTCACCTTAAGCCGACGATGCTGGTCATTGGCGGCAGACCTGTGCAGGGAGCTATTTTGGCACTTGCGTTTTGTCACAACGTGTACTGCCCACCTGGAGTCTTCCGCCAATGATCATCATTGTTGCCTGGCGGTGAGGAGCAGGTGCAACGTCAAAACATAGCGAGGTTTCACCAACGCTGTCCAGTATAACGTCTGAGACCTTCGTTAACATTTACGACGTTGGGAAAGCCTCAAGGTGTACAGCCAAAATACTGGAAGTGCTCCGGCACATCACAAAATAAAGACATACACTCCTGGAAATGGAAAAAAGAACACATTGACACCGGTGTGTCAGACCCACCATACTTGCTCCGGACACTGCGAGAGGGCTGTACAAGCAATGATCACACGCACGGCACAGCGGACACACCAGGAACCGCGGTGTTGGCCGTCGAATGGCGCTAGCTGCGCAGCATTTGTGCACCGCCGCCGTCAGTGTCAGCCAGATTGCCGTGGCATACGGAGCTCCATCGCAGTCTTTAACACTGGTAGCATGCCGCGACAGCGTGGACGTGAACCGTATGTGCAGTTGACGGACTTTGAGCGAGGGCGTATAGTGGGCATGCGGGAGGCCGGGTGGACGTACCGCCGAATTGCTCAACACGTGGGGCGTGAGGTCTCCACAGTACATCGATGTCGTCGCCAGTGGTCGGCGGAAGGTGCACGTGCCCGTCGACCTGGGACCGGACCGCAGCGACGCACGGATGCACGCCAAGACCGTAGGATCCTACGCAGTGCCGTAGGGGACCGCACCGCCACTTCCCAGCAAATTAGGGACACTGTTGCTCCTGGGGTATCGGCGAGGACCATTCGCAACCGTCTCCATGAAGCTGGGCTACGGTCCCGCACACCGTTAGGCCGTCTTCCGCTCACGCCCCAACATCGTGCAGCCCGCCTCCAGTGGTGTCGCGACAGGCGTGAATGGAGGGACGAATGGAGACGTGTCGTCTTCAGCGATGAGAGTCGCTTCTGCCTTGGTGCCAATGATGGTCGTATGCGTGTTTGGCGCCGTGCAGGTGAGCGCCACAATCAGGACTGCATACGACCGAGGCACACAGGGCCAACACCCGGCATCATGGTGTGGGGAGCGATCTCCTGCACTGGCCGTACACCACTGGTGATCGTCGAGGGGACACTGAATAGTGCACGGTACATCCAAACCGTCATCGAACCCATCGTTCTACCATTCCTAGACCGGCAAGGGAACTTGCTGTTCCAACAGGACAATGCACGTCCGCATGTATCCCGTGCCACCCAACGTGCTCTAGAAGGTGTACGTCAACTACCCTGGCCAGCAAGATCTCCGGATCTGTCCCCCATTGAGCATGTTTGGGACTGGATGAAGCGTCGTCTCACGCGGTCTGCACGTCCAGCACGAACGCTGGTCCAACTGAGGCGCCAGGTGGAAATGGCATGGCAAGCCGTTCCACAGGACTACATCCAGCATCTCTACGATCGTCTCCATGGGAGAATAGCAGCCTGCATTGCTGCGAAAGGTGGATATACACTGTACTAGTGCCGACATTGTGCATGCTCTGTTGCCTGTGTCTATGTGCCTGTGGTTCTGTCAGTGTGATCATGTGATGTATCTGACCCCAGGAATGTGTCAATAAAGTTTCCCCTTCCTGGGACAATGAATTCACGGTGTTCTTATTTCAATTTCCAGGAGTGTAGATCTTAGAATTTCTTAGGGAAAGTCATCTTCTTGCGTACGGTGCTTTATTTTGAAATGACCACTTTATTATATGACTTAGCGATTGGGTTACTTCACCCCGTTGGTCACTGGAGCTCAACACAGCTATGTGGACTGCATCATGCTACACGCATTATAAAGTTCTTTTACGGCAATGGAAGTAACAAAGGCATGTAAATCTGTATACGGAGTATACGATAAGTAATGGCGTAAAAGCATACAGTTAAAACTGCACAATACCGGAAGCAAAAAAGTCTCAGTAAACATGGGCTCTAAAACATATACCCAAAAGCTGTGAGCAGTTCTTTATCCTCGATACTCTGAAACAGATCTGTTCTACTGCAAGCTCTCTGCTTTCCGTATTTTCAGAGGTGGTAGTATAAACCAAAACGAGGAAAACTTGTCCAGTCAACGTGGGCTCTAAAGTGCGTACCTTAAGAGCTATGAATACGTATTCATCTTTGCAACTGTGAAACGCATCTCTTCTACTGAACAAGTACTCATAGCTCTTAAGATACGCTCTTTAGAGCCCATGTTTACTGGACTTTTTTACTTGGTTTGGTCTAGACTACGTCCTCCTAAAATTTGGAAAGCGAAGAGCTTGCAGTAGAAGAGATTTGCTTCACAGTATCGAAGATGAACAAGTGTTCATAGTTCTTAAGATATGCGTCTTACTGAGACTTTTTTTGCCTCTGGTATCGTGTTTACGCCATTAATTATGCTACACATCGACACACACACTATATATATATATAAAGTCTCGCATTATTATGCTACACACACACAGCAGCATGATTAATGGCGTAAATATATACATATACATAATTTTCATGTTTTATTTCTTCTTTAAGCTGCCATAACATTTGGTGTTGCGTATTGTTTTTATCACCAGGGAGCTCGATAACGCCCAATCGGCGAAAATAGGGAACCGCTAAAACATAAAATAAAGTGGTTATTTCAAAATAAAACGCCGTACGTAGAAAAGTGACTTCCTCCAAGCCATTACGCAGTTATAAAATCAGTGTGTGTTTATAAGTCAGGAACCATAGGGACTTTCAAACTGGCCTTTCCGTTGCAGTTTAATTATGGCACCGATTAAAGAGAGGCAAGTGCTCGTTATTTTTCTGGTGATAACCCACAGCTATTTGTGTCTGGACGAATAATTCAGGAGGCTTAATTGAGATGAAGCTAGGCGCATATAGTTTTGCGTCGGCAAGCGGATAAATGCACGCGGTTCGGAGATGATCAAATGAAAAGTAAGCTTTGATAGCACTGAAACCACTGTGTGTAATTCACCGGGGTTTACACTGCCGAAAAGACGGTTTAAAAAGTTTTGCCAGATGACAATCCGGGCACGATGCGGGCGCAGAAGACTGACCAACAACGCAGGTATTCCCTTCAGCTGAGCAGAGTGATGGTGAGTACACCTTCACAAACAGAACTCGAATCTTGCTCCGCTACATAGATATATCAATTCTTTATCAGTCTGAAGAAAGGCGGCACTTGTAATGGGCACTTCTGAGCAGTAGCGAGCGTACCCAGAACTATTAGACATGAAATCAAAAAAACTAATACGAGTTGCTCCCTTCCGCTCCTCGCCCCAATCCTCAGCTTAGATCCAGGGTACGATATTGATTAAGAATATTTTCCCTTTAAGAGAAGGCCTATAGGCTATTGTTCTTAAGTGATATAGCCAACTTATTTAGTTGCGGAGGTCAGTCGTTAGAAGAACCAATACCCCCGTACCGGTCGCCAGATATTTTTGTTTGCTCATTCCTTCGAAGATCAAAGAAGCTCACCCATCTTTGTGTAGTGTGGGACTCGGCACGTTACAATCGAATCCCATTTTGTCGATGGGAAAGTGTTGTCCACCTATGGTTCCGACTCGTGTGATATCGTGTCCAGTGTGTGATATTACGTAACACGGTCGTAAACGTGTATCCTCAGTTGCAGCGTATTCCAAAGTTTATCTGCGGGAGTTTGAGCGAGCACCTGAAATAAATAGGGAGAAATATCAATTTAGCAGCATACATTAAATTTTGAAGCAGAGCTGAACTTTGCACCAATTTCACGTACTGTTCCTAACCTTAGAGAAAGGAGCCCCATGTTGCTAGTATTTCAAAAATATTGTCGTACCTTACACCATGAAACGGTTACTCTAGGACAGCAAATGCCATGAACATTTAGTTATGGTAGTTATAAAAGTGGATGAGTGTAAAATTATAGGCATCTTACTTTAATTAGCTTCTGACTAGAATAATGTATAGAAGAATAGAAAGAAAAATTGAAGAGATAATGAACGATAAGTTTGGTTTCAAGAACGAAACTTCAAAACTCAATTCCTTAACCGTTACACATAGTAATGTAACGAAGAATAAAGGAAAGTCAGGCTATCGTGATAAAATATGTGATCGTAGATAAGTCAATCCACTATATAAAGTGGAGTAAGACGTTCGACATGATGCGATGAAAGGCGATGAGTCACAGGTTTGGTTTGGTTGTTTGGGGAAGGAGACCAGACAGCGTGGTCATCGGTCACATCGGATTGCGGAAGGATGGGGAAGGATGTCGGCCGTGCCCTTCCAGAGGAACCATCCCGCCATTTGCCTGGAGTGATGTAGGGAAATCACGGAAAACCTAAATCAGGATGGCCGGACGCGGGATTGAACCGTCGTCCTCCCGAATGCGAGTCCAGTGTCTAACCACTGCGCCTCCTCGCTCGGTGATGAGCCACAGAAACAGATGACTGAACTATAGAGAATTGCAGCTTAACATTGTGTACATTGTGTTTCGAAGAAGCACGGATAGAACTGAAAAAAAAAACTTTGGGGTTAGGAACAAGAGTGCAAGGGAACAGATACTAATACTGAAATTCACAGATGATGTAACAGTACTTCTGGCCTAGTGTTAGGAAGGGTACAAGAGCTTTTGAAGGGAGTGGACATCATAGCTAGCATATGGTATGAGTTAAGAACAAGGAATGCTAATAAGAAAGTGATGAAGACTACCAGGATAAGTTCATAGAAAAGGTCGAACACAGAAATGAAATTGGGAAAACACTGGAGCAGGAGAAATAAATAATTCCAAAATAATGAAAGTGGAAAAACACAAGAGCAGGAGAAGTAAATAATTCTACCTAGGAAACTAAACTGCACAGGATGACCTATAGTAAAGGAATCAGTAGGTTGGCGCAGGTGTTATAAAGCCTTCTACAACAGAAGTGAGCTCCTAGTACCACATATCTACATAGAACTGAATAAATAGGTTATGAAAGGGTATTGCCTGATAGCACAACACTGCCGTAAAGTGGAACGTGGCAATTGGGTTAAGAAAACGTGGCAATCATTTTAAAAGAAATGCTGCATCGGATGTTAAATTACAAGCTGACAGATAAAATACAAAAAGAACTATAACGTAAGGGAGACTGTTTACTAAAATAAGGGGCACGTTAGTGAGATATGTCCTGTGGCATCCAGGAGTAGCTGGCTTAGTGCTCAGGGAAGCATCGGATGCGAAAATTGCAGGCGAAGACAACACTAGAAAATGGAAATAGATTACGAAAAATGTTGTATGTAATAGGTAAGATGGATCCCGTCACAATTGTTCCTGTCTGTGGCACAAAAGATGTCACTTCTGATGGTGTTGCAGGCAGCGCGCTCCATCTCTTCCATTAAAATTGTAGGAGAAAGGTAAACAACGCAGTAGAAAGAGCCGAATGTTCTGAATTAAGATACCTGGAAAACCCTGGATGGCAGAAATAGACAATCTGTCGAAAAAGAACGAAAAGTCAAATCTTGAATCTGGACGAAAAAATCGGAAATTTCGAATGAGCCAACTTGCTAGTTTATAAGAGCAGGAAAAGTTTCCAAAGATTGTGGAAATAGCCGATTTTTTTAATGAAAGAAACGACATGTTATCCTTGATAAATCAATAGCTTGTAATTAAAACTTGTTTATTTATTTATTGCGCTTCAGTCATACTTTCTTGGCGTTACAAGAATTTATAATGAAAACAGTAAATTAACACTCGTTCCCTTTAAAATGGTGTTGCAGCTGTGGTGGGCAGGTTTAACTCAATCCAACATTAACCACCTCGTTTTGCTATCACAGCCTCGTGTTCTGCAGATTTGAACATGTTCTCCCAGCACAGTTCAAGTTCCAAGCAGCGTGTTTTAACTTGGATTATCACAACACTTTTTTCAGAGGACAGACAAGTAGGCTACATCAACCACTTTAGATACACTACTGGTCGTTAAAATTGCTACACCAAGAAGAAATGCAGATAAACGGGTATTCATTGGACAAATATATTATACTAGAACTGACATGTGATTACATTTTCACGAAATTTGGGTGCATAGATCCTGAGAAATCAGTACCCAGAACAACCACCTCTGGCCGTAACAACGGCCTTGATACTCCTGGGTATTGAGTCAAACAGAGCTTGAATGGCGTGTACAGGTACAGCTGCCCTTGCTGCTTCAACACGATACCACACTTCATCAAGAGTAGTGACTGGCGTATTGTGACGAGCGTATTGTGACGAGCCAGTTACTCGGCCACCATTGACCAGACGTTTTCAATTGGTGAGAGATCTGGAGAATGTGCTGACCAGGGCAGCAGTCAAACATTTTCTGTATCCAGAAAGGCCCGTACAGGACCTGCAACATGCGGTCGTGCATTTTCCTGCTGAAATGTAGGGTTTCGCAGGGATCGAATGAAGGGTACAGCCACGGGTCGTAACACATCTGAAATGTAACGACCACTGTTCGAAGTGCCGTCAATGCGAACAAGAGGTGCCCGACACGTGTAACGAATGGCACCCCATACCATCACGCTGGGTGATACACCAGTATGGCGATGACGAATACACGCTTCCAATGTGCGTTCACCGCGATGTCGCCAAACACGGATGGGACCATCATGATGCTGTAAACAGAACCTGGATTCATCCAAAAAAATGACGTTTTGCCATTCGTGCACCCAGGTTCGTCGCTGAGTACACCATCGCAGGCGCTCCTGTCTGTGATGCAGCGTCAAGTAAAACCGCAGCCATGGTCTCCGAGCTGACAGTCCATGCTGCTGCAAACGTCGTCGAACTGTTCCTGCAGATGTTGTCTTGCAAATGTCCCCATCTGTTGACTCAGGGATTGAGACGTGGTTGCACGATCCGTTACAGCCATGCGGATAAGATGCCTGTCATCTCGACTGCTTGTGATACGAGGACGTTGGGATCCAGCACGGTGTTCCGTATTAGACTCAGGAACCCACCGATTCCATATTCTGCTAACAGTCATTGGCTCTAGACCAACGCGAGCAGCAGTGTCGCAATACGATAAACCACAATCGCGATAGGCTACAATCCGACCTTTATCAAAGTCGGAAACGTGATGGTAGGCATTTCTCCTCCTTACACGAGGCATCACAACAACGTTTCACCAGGCAACGCCGGTCAACTGCTGTTTGTGTGTGAGAAATCGGTTGGAAACTTTCCTCATGTAAGCACGTTGTAGGAGTCGCCACCGGCGCCAACCTTGTGTGAATGCTCTGAAAAGCTAATCATTTGCATATCACAGCATCTTCTTCCTGTCGGTTAAATTTCACGTCTGTAGCACGTGATCTTCGTGGTGTAGCAACTTCAATGGTCAGTAGTGTATCTTTTCACATCATCAATTTCACACAATATTAATCTAGTTATATTTCCAGTCATTTTAACTGCATGTATTTTTTCCGATTTTCCTGATAAATTCTGGATTTACCATGTCTTCTACGTAGCATAAGTGGCCAATTTCCAAAACTTTGTATTTTTCGCGCCCTTCTGATTTAGCGCAAGCGGTCTGTTTCTGTCGTCTTGGTTTCCGCCAAATTCTTGCAGTGAATGTAGGAGAGTTCAGCGATAAATGCAGTTGCACTCATCGGTAGCGGAAATCTTATCTGCTTTGTCAGATACTGCCTTAAAACCCTTTTACGTGAACGTCTTTCTTTTCTCACTCGACTACTCGTGGCAGGTGGACGTGTAGCGCCCGTAGCGTATTATTCTTGTACTGAAACTCCCTTCTTATCACGAGTGATCGTTTGTGTTTACACGTCGGTTCCAAAAATGCGGAAGTCCTGAATTCTGTCTGCTGTGGGACTGCGATTTAAGGAACCATACTTCTTGCAGTAACCTGGAATGTGGTAATGGGGTTAATTAACTAGCAATGGTAGTAGAGGATATTAACAACCAGAGCAAAATTCATTGCGAATGTGCTTAATATTGGTGTACTGTAATGTCTTCACAATGGTGAAAACTGAAGAAAATGGAAAATTGTCTGCCAAACTTTGCGAAACATCGTAATTTATTTGTTTAATAAAATAAATAAGCCGGCCGCTGTGGCCGAGTGGTTCTAGACGCTTCAGTCCGGCGCCGCGTGGCTGCTACGGTCGCAGGTTCGAATCCTGCCTCGGGGATGGATATGTGTGATGTCCTTAGGTTAGTTAGGTTTAAGTAGTTCTAAGTTCTAGGGGACTGATGATCTCAGATGTTATGTCCCATAGTGCTTAGAGCCATTTGAACCATTTTTGAAAATAAAATGGCTCTGAGCAATATGGGACTTAACATCTGAGGTCATCAGTCCCCTAGAACTTAGAACTAGTTAAACCTAACTAACCTAAGGACATCACACATATCCATGCCCGAGGCAGGATTCGAACCTGCGGCCGTAGCGGCCGCGCGGCTCCAGACTGTAGCGCCTAGACCCGCTCGGCCACGTGGCCGGCTTTTGAAAATAAATACAAGCACATTGAACAATATTTAGATGGCAGTACATATAGCGTTTTTACTTTATCGTTTGTCTCTTTTCTTCATAAATGCCAAATAACATGAAAAATTATTTTTCTGCTTCAATGGAGACATTTTTAGAGTTGGAGCAGTTATCACTGAAATGTTTATCTATTTACGTTATTATTATATATGCAGAATATAAAAGTGTTTTATTTGTCCGGGTATCGTGAAACCTATATTTTTTTTTCACTTTCTGATATTAGGTTTCTTTTGGGGGAAAACACCAGTAGGCAAAACATGATGTTGTCGTGCAGGCTAGGCAATTTGTCATGAATTAAGAAGACACAAAAGCACAAAATCCTTCACTATAGCACGAGCGAGCTCAGCGAGATTAGGTTAACTTTCCGACGTTAGCAGAGAACGTCGTAGTCCCCTACTTCTACACATGTGCACAGTGCAGTGCACTCAAGATTAAAGAACTCTACACTCGGCACAGTCAACTGATCACTGATTCCACGTCACCGAAGCGATTGCCCGCTGATTTACGCGCTGGCAGTCGATGCATGAAACATGGGAGCTGAAGACCCAAATGCAGTAGGCTTTACATTAACAGCAGGTATTTTTAAATTAATACCCACAGCAGTAATCACATTCTTATTTTGATAGGTAGTCGATTCTGAACAAGAATCCCAGGTAAATGCCGTGTTTCTTGACTTCCGCAAGGCGTTCGATACAGTTCCCCACAGTCGTTTAATGAACAAAGTAAGAGCATATGGACTATCAGACCAATTGTGTGATTGGATTGAAGAGTTCATAGATAACAGAACGCAGCATGTTTTCAATGGAGAGAAGTCTTCCGAAGTAAGAGTGATTTCAGGTGTGCCGCAGGGGAGTGTCGTAGGACCGTTGCTATTCACAATATACATAAATGACCTTGTGGATGACATTGGAAGTTCAGTGAGGCTTTTTGCGGATGATGCTGTGGTATATCGAGAGGTTGTAACAATGGAATATTGTACTGAAATGCAGGAGGATCTGCTGCGAATTGACACATGCTGCAGGGAATGGCAATTGAATCTCAATGTAGACAAGTGTTATGTGCTGCGAATACATAGTAAGAAAGATCCCTTATCATTTAGCTCCAATATAGTAGGTCAGCAAGTGGAAACAGTTAATTCCATAAATTATCTGGGAGTACGCATTAGGAGTGATTTAAAATGGAATGACCATATAAAATTAATCGTCGGTAAAGCAGATGCCAGACTGAGATTCATTGGAAGAATCCTAAGGAAATGTAATCCGAAAACAAAAGAAGTAGGTTCAAAATGGTTCAAATGGCTCTGAGCACTATGGGACTTAACTTCTGAGGTCATCAGTCCCCTAGAACTTAGAACTACTTAAACCTAACTAACCTAAGCACATCACACACACCCATGCCCGAGGCAGGATTCGAAGCTGCGACCGTAGCGGCAGCGCGGTGCCAGACTGTAGCGCCTAGAACCGCTCGGCCACTCCGGCCGGCTAAGGAAGTAGGTTACAGTACGCTTGTTCGCCCACTGCTTGAATACTGCTCAGCAGTGTGGGATCCGTACCAGATAGGGTTGATAGAAGAGATAGAGAAGATCCAACGGAGAGCAGCGCGCTTCGTTACAGGATCATTTAGTAATCGCGAAAGCGTTACGGAGATGATAGATAAACTCCAGTGGAAGACTCTGCAGGAGAGACGCTCAGTAGCTCGGTACGGGCTTTTGTTGAAGTTTCGAGAACATACCTTCACCGAGCAGTCAAGCAGTATATTGCTCCCTCCTACGTATATCTCGCGAAGAGACCACGAGGATAGAATCAGAGAGATTAGAGCCCACACAGAGGCATACCGACAATCCTTCTTTCCACGAACAATACGAGATTGGAATAGAAGGGAGAACCGATAGAGGTACTCAAGGTACCTTCCGCCACACGCCGTCAGGTGGCTTGCGGAGTATGGATCTAGGTGCAGATGTAGACGTGAAATGGGCTTTTAAAGAACTACTTACGCAAGAATGAGAATTTTTCCACGCGAAGATGAGAGCACCATCGAGCCACTGGAACGACTGATTAGAAACAAAGCGAACGAACGAGGAGTGCTATTCCTGGTGTGAACGTAATACCTTGGGCCACTTGGTGTTGAGCTCACGCGCACGGATGGCGTCCTGCAGCGCCTGCGCGAACTGTCCCATCTTGACGAGCGCGGCGGAGCGGTTGGAGTAGAGGATGTGGTTGGTGGGGTCGAGCTGCAGCGCGTCCGTGTAGAGCGCCACGGCCGTCGCGTAGTCGCCCGCTTGGCACGCGGCGTTGCTCTGGCGCGCCTTCTCCAGGAACAGCGCGCGACTCGCCGCCGGCAGCTCCGCGGTGCCCTCCACCTGCAGGGGGTTGTACACACATGTATAAAGGTGGATGACAGTGCTGCCAAAGCAGTTACTAAACACAGCCTTCCGAAAGGCCTTCACAAAAGAAGACGAAGTGAATATTCCAGAATTCGAATCGAGAACAACATGAGTAACTCTGTAAATATCCTCGGAGTAGTGAAGCCACTTAAATCACTTAATAAAAGCAAGTCTTCTGGTCCAGACTGTATACCAATTAGCTTCCTTTCGGAGTATTCTGATGAATTAGCTCCATACTTAACCATCATATACAACCGTTCGCTCGACGAAAGACCCGTACCCAAAGACTGGAAAGTTGCACAGGTCACATCAATATGCAAGAAAGGTAGTAGGAATAATCCACTAAATTACAGGCCCATAGCGTTGACGTCGATATGCAGCAGGATTTTAGAAGATATAGAACCCCCCCCCCCCCCCCCTCGCCCTATTGTGTTCGAACATAGGTCTGTACCCGCAGATTGGAAAATTGCGCAGGTCGCACCAGTGTTTAAGAAGGGTAGTAGGAGTAATCCATCGAACTACAGACCTATATCATTGACGTCGGTTTGCAGTAGGGTTTAGGAGCATATACTGTATTCAAACATTATGAATCACCTCGAAGGGAACGATCTATTGATACGTAATCAGCATAGTTTCAGAAAACATCGTTCTTGTGCAACGCAGCTAGCTCTTTATTCGCACGAAGTAATGGCCGCTATCGACAGGGGATCTCAAGTTGATTCCGTATTTCTAGGTTTCCGGAAAGCTTTTGACACCGTTCCTCACAAGCGACTTCTAATCAAGCTGCGGGCCTATGGGGTATCGTCTCAGTTGTGCGACTGGATTCGTGATCTCCTGTCAGGAAGGTCGCATAGGTGTTCCCCGAGGAAGCGTCCTGGGACCTCTGCTGTTCCTGATCTATATAAATGACCTGGGTGACAATCTGAGCAGTTCTCTTGGGTTGTTCGCAGATGATGCTGTAATTTACCGTCTAGTAAGGTCATCCGAAGACCAGTATCAGTTGCAAAGCGATTTAGAAAAGATTGCTGTATGGTGTGGCAGGTGGCAGTTGTCGCTAAATAACGAAAAGTGTGAGGTGATCCACATGAGTTCCAAAAGAAATCCGATGGAATTCGATTACTCGATAAATAGTACAATTCTCAAGGCTGTCAATTGTACTAAGTACCTGGGTGTAAAAATTACGAACAACTTCAGTTGTAAAGACCACATAGATAATATTGTGGGGAAGGCGAGCCAAAGGTTGAATTTCATTGGCAGGACACTTAGAAGATGCAACAAGTCCACTAAAGAGACAGCTTACACTACACTCGTTCGTCCTCTGTTAGAATATTGCTGTGCAGTGTGGGATCCTTACCAGGTGGGATTGACGGGGGACATCGAAAGGGTGCAAAAAAGGGCAGCTCGTTTGGTATTATCACGTAACAGGGGAGAGAGTGTGGCAGATATGATACGCGAGTTGGGATGGAAGTCATTAAAGCAAAGACTTTTTTCGTCGTGGCGAGATCTTTTTACGAAATTTCAGTCACCAACTTTCTCTTACGAATGCGAAAATATTTTGTTGAGCCCAACCTACATAGGTAGAAATGATCATCAAAATAAAATAAGAGAAGTCAGAGCTCGAACAGAAAGGTTTAGGTGTTCGTTTTTCACGCGCGCTGTTCGGGACTGGAATGGTAGGGAGATAGTATGATTGTGGTTCGATGAACCCTCTGCCAAGCACTTAAATGTGAATTGCAGAGTAATCATGTAGATGTAGATAATCAATTACCTCGAAGGAATCGGTCTATTGACACACAGTCAACATGGATTTAGAAAACATCGTTCCTGTGAAACACAACTTGCTCTTTATTCACATGAAGTGCTGAGTGCTATTGACAAGGGATTTCAGATCGATTCCGTATTTCTGGATTTCCAGAAGGCTTTTGACACTGTACCACACAAGCGGCTCGTAGTGAAATTGCGTGCTTATGGAATATCGTCTCAGTTATGTGACTGGATCTGTGATTTCCTGTCAGAGAGGTCACAGTCCATAGTAACTGACGGAAAGTCACCTAGTAAAACAGAAGTGATTTCTGGCGTTCCCCAAGGTAGTGTTATAGGCTCTTTGCTGTTCCTTATCTATATAAACGATTTGGGAGACAATCTGAGCAGCCGTCTTCGGTTGTTTGCAGATGTCGCTGTCGTTTATCGACTAATAAAGTCATCAGTAAACTTCGGTTACAGGATAAATCAGTCTAATCTAAAAGCCGTAAATTCAACTAAATACCTGAGTGTTGCAATTACGAAGAATTTAAATTGGAAGGAACACAAAGAAAATGTTGTCGGGAAGGCTAACCAAAGACTGCGCTTTATTGGCAGGACACTAAGAAAATGTAACAGACCTACTAAGGAGACTGCCTACACTACACTTGTCCATCCACTTTTAGAATACTGCTGCGCGGTGTGGGATCCTTCCAGATAGTACTGACTGAGTACGTCGAAAAAGGTCAAAGAAAGGCAGCACGTTTTGTATTATCGTGAAATATGGTAGAGAGTGTCACAGAAATGATACAGGATTTGGGATGGACATCATTAGAAGAAATGAGTTTTTCGTTGCGACAGAATCTTCTTACGAAATTCCAATCACCAACTTTCTCCTCCGAATGCGAAAATATTTTGTTGACACTGAATTACATAGGGAAGAACGATCACCAAGATAAAATAAGGGAAATCAGAGCCTGTACGGAAAGATATAGGTGTTCATTCTTCCCGCGCGCAATACGAGATTGGAATAATAGATAATTGTGAAGGTGGTTCGATGAACCCTCTGCCAGGCACTTAAATGTGATTTGCATAGTATCCATATGACGTGCATGTGAGTGTTCGTGTCTGTTCCACATCTCCTCCTAAACCACTGGATCAATTTTAACCTAATTTGGTAGACATACTACTTATTGTGTGGGAAGAAGTACCACAGGATTAAGAACCACCTAGCTTTCATTGGGGTGAGGGTGGGGATGAATACAGTTGGCAATCCCTGACATCTAGGCTACCGTGCACGACAGGTGTGTTATGTTGGCCGTCTTGGAAAGCACTCCACTAGGTATACATGCGAGTGGGTGTGGCTGGACAGAAATAGAGGGGAGGAGGAGTTGGAAGCGAGAGGGGGAGGATGAGATAGACAAAGAAAGGGGTGTACAGGAGTTAGACAGAGAGCAAGAGGGGAGGAGGAACTGTCACACAGAGAGGGTGGAGTCGTAGATGGACACACAGAGAGAAGGTGAGGAGTTGATTGGTGCACAGAGAGGGGGAGGACAGGCAGGGGTAGGAGGCATGTGAAGGATGAAGGAGAGTAGTGAGCAGGTAGAAAAGGAGAGGGAAGGGAGATGGACAGGGGTGGGTGACGAGGATATGAACAGAGAGAGGACGACAAGGAGGAGGGGATGTATATCATATATGTGCTTTCTGCGTCTGTGGGCGAAGCTACAGGTTAAAGGTTGGCTTATGACATATATCTTCTAAAGGAACAGGCTGTCATAGGGATCAATTTTTAAAATATTAATATAATTTCTATGGTCACTTAAGATATATTTAATTGTGACCCATCTCTCCCTAATTCAAATGCATGGTCCATCTATCTCGGCTGTCTGGGAGAGATGGGCCACCCCAATTTCAGTCTGCAATTTTAGTGCTCGGTGGCCATTTTAGGTTAGGTAGATACCAACACATTTGTCAAGCTTTTAGTAATAAAACTGCAGGAATACTGTGCCAACTGTGCCATAATACTAAAAGAACGTAACTGTGTGATAAAACTTTTCAACTTACCAAGACAGAAAATGTGATTTTTCTCCTGAACTAAGACGATAATGACAAAAACACTTTTGCACGACGCTCGTTCAATAAAGAGGTTACTCACAAGTGAACGGTGCTGCTCTCTAGCAGCGCACTCACGAAATACGTCACTGGCCCGTCTCAGCCAGTGGTCCAACTCACCCCGAGTTACCCTAACAGAAGCCAACTGGAGTAACACAAACACATTTTTAAAAAATCTGGTTGACACAAGTGCTTAAAAAAGATGCTCGCGATTTTCTGTTAACCCAGATCAAGAAACCATTAAATGTATAAGAGGCGATGAAAAAGTTTCCATTTGCAGTCATTGCTGCACCGTATATGGAACGGACAGCAACTCCGATGTGAGCATATAAACACCGACATTTAGGAAAGGCGTTTGTGTATTTCCCACGTGCGTGTGGTAAAAACGAAGTCACCAAATGCAGCGAAACGGAAACAGTGTGTTGTTATTGTTTTCTTAGCTGCCCAAGGGCAAACACGGGTAGGTAGCCATCGAAGAATGATGACTGTGTATGGGGCAGCATGTATGTCGAAAACCACCGTTGTGGAATGCTGCTCAAAGGTTCGTGCTTGTCGCGATACTGCTCGTCCCCACATCGCAAACGTCGTAACGCAGAAGTTACGCCAACTGAAGCGGGAAACACCCGAGCAACCGCCCAATAGATCTCTCTCCATGCCGTTATTAGGCCTTCGATCCCATAAAAAAAACCACGAAGGGCCAACGATTCCTGTCGGACGATGATGTGCAGCAGGCAGTTTTACGAACTTCTTCATACAATATGACCTCTTCAATCTGGTGCGCCTGTTGGTTGATTGTTCCAACGCTCACGGCACTTTTTCCTCATGGCATACCAATTCTGCACTGTACGGCCTCAGAATGGAAAATACTGTATTTTTGTCGCCCACTATAAAACATGGAGCATTATGGAGAAACGAGAATAATTTCGAAAGTTGCAGCTTACGTCGTTTTATTCACGAATTTTAGCTTTGTTTAAAAGTATTTTACGATTTTTCATATCGCTTGCTAATTTTCTAAAGACTCAGGAACATAAAGTATAATAATTATTACATAAGTTACGTAGAAAATAATTAAAAACAAACAGGACGTATGACGTTAGGAGACAGTAGGCTTTCTGGCCGCTTGGGGCGCTAGTGTCGTTCCAGGTATCAGACGGTAACAAGGCTACAGCACTGTATGACGCGACTGCGGTATTATCCGTAACGATGGGACGTGTTCTAGATGTTGATCACTGCTTTTGTCATCGTGACGTTTAGCGATCGCTCTTTGTCCTTGTTACGAGCGTTATCTCGTCTTTGCTCACGTTTAAAAGAGAGCATGGCTTATGGACGCTGTTGTTAAATTCATCGAATGCAGGTCTCGAGGTCGACACGCGCACTACAGTGAGGTGGCAGAAGTCATGGGATTCCTCCTAATATCGTTCGGACCTCCTTCCGTTAGGCGTAGTGCAGCAAGTCGATGTGGCGTGGACTCAACAAGTCGTTGGAAGTCTCCTGCAGAAATATTGAGCCATGTTGCCTCCATAGCCGCCCATAATTGCAAAAGTGTTGCCGTTACAGGATTCTGTTCACGAACTGACCTTTCGATTATGTTCCATAAATATTCGATGGGATTCATGTCGGTCTATTTGGGTGGCCCAATCACTCGCTCGGATTGTCCTGAATGTTCCTCAAACCAGTGGACCGGTGACATGGCTCACTGTCAACCATAAAAATTCCTTCGTTGCTTGCGAAGATGGCGTCCATGAATGGCTGCAAATAGTCTCCAAGTAAGCCAACATAATCATGACCCAGTTCATTCCATGTAAGACCGGCCGCGGTGGTCTCGCGGTTCTAGGCACTCACTCCGGAACCGCGGTCCGCCGCTCGTGGTCTCGCGGTAGCGTTCTCGCTTCCCGAGCCCGGGGTCCCGGGTTCGATTCCCGGCGGGGTCAGGGATTTTCACCTGCCTCGAGATGACTGGGTGTTTGTGTTGTCCTCATCATTTCATCATCATCCAGGAAAGTGGAGAAATTGGACTGAGCAAAGATTGGATCATTGTACGGGCGCTGATAACCACGCAGTTGAGCGCCCCACAAACCACACATCATCATCATCACTCCGGAACCGCAAGACTGCTACGGTCGCATGTTCGAATCCTGCCTCGGGCATGGATGTGTGTGATGTCCTTAGGTTAGTTAGGTTTAAGTAGTTCTAAGTTCTAGGGGACTGATGACCACAGCAGTTAAGTCCCATAGTGCTCAGAGCCATTTGAACCATTCCGTGTAAACACAGTCCACACCATTACGGGGCAACCACCATCTTGCACAGTTCATTGTTGACAAATTGCTTCGTGGGGTCTGCGCCACATTCGAGCCCTCCCATCAGCTCTGACCAACTGAAATCGGGACTCATCTGACCCGGTCACGGTTTTCCAATCGGCTACGGTCAATTCGATACAGTTACGAGCCCAGGAGAGGCACTGCAGGTGATGTCGTGCTGTTAACAAAGGCCCTCGCGTCGGTCGTCTGCTGCCGTAGTTCATTAACGCCAAATTTCGCCACACTTTCCTAATGGATAAGTTCGTCGTACATTCCATACTGATTTCTGCGGTTGTGTCACGCAGCGAGAAATCTACCCAAACACCGTTGCTTTCGGTCGTTAAGCGGAGGCCGCCGGCGTGGTGAGAGGTAATGCCTAAAACGTGGTATTGTCGGCACAGTCTTCAAACTGTGAACCGGAGTATTGAATTTCCGAAATGGAATGTCCCATGCGTAGAGCTCCCACTGCCATTCCACTTTCAATTAATTCCCGCCTTGCGTCCATAATCACGTCGGAAACTTTTCACGAGAATCATCTAAGTACAAATGAGTGCTCTGCCAATGCCCCTTTAATCCTTGTATACGCTACAATACCGCCATCTGGATATGCTCATACCGCCGTCCAATGACTTCCGTCACCCTCAGTGTATCTACGCTTTTTTTGAAGGACTGTACCGGTGCAAAAATCCTTGTCCTTCCGTTACAGTTAGGGTTACTGACCTGATAGAAATTCTAATCGCGGAGAGCGAGAGGCGTGGTCGGAGGGTTCCGCGTGGGCCATAACTCGGCGAGAGGCGATGGGCGAGATTATCGAGCGCGTCCTTTTCGATAACGCCTGGACATTCTTTCGGCGTTTCAGCACCTTATAATTTCCCAAACAAAAGACGTGGCCCGCCGGCGCGCGGAATAAAAAGGCGAGGCGCGCCACAGATAGGAATGTCCATTTCAAATACGGCGCGGGGCGCGACTCGTAACTCTTCCGCGAAGAGCAGAGGGGTCAGCGCGGCGACCCCTGCAGCCGCTAGCCGGAAGGCTCCCCCAGCGCAGAAGACAGAAGACAATGGTCCCGCAGCCGAGTCACCCCGCGACCCTCTAACAATGGCGCCGGCGCGTCTTCTTCTCTCCTCCTGAGGACAGCTGTTCGCACAGGCGCTGACCACGGCTCCGTGCCTGAGAGGTTAACGTCCAGCACGAGATATTCGCCTCAGTGCTCTTCTCACAGCGCGTGCACGGCGCGCTACATAACCTTCACCGTGTGTGGAATGAGATTTTCACTCTGCAGCGGAGTGTGCGCTGATATTAAACTTCCTGGCAGGTTAAAACTGTGTGCCAGACCCAGACTCGAACTCGGGACTTCTGCCTTTCGCGGGCAAGTGCGGAGCACTTGGTAGAGCACTTGCACGCCAAATACAAAGGTCCCGAGCTCGAGTCTCGGTCCGGCACACAGTTTTAATCTGTCAGGAAGTTTCATATCAGCGCACACTCCGCTGCAGAGTGAAAATTTCACTCTCGAAACATCCATAGGGCTGTGGCTAAGCCATGTCTCCGCAATATCCTTTCTTTCAGGAGTGCTAGTTCTGCAAGGTTCGTAGGAGAACTACTGTAAAGTTTGGAAGGTAGGAGACGAGATACTGGCAGAAGTGAAGCTCTGAGGACGGGGCGTGTGTCGTGCTTGGGTAACTCAGATGATAGAGTACTTGCCCGAGAAAGGCAAAGGTCCCGAGTTCGAGGCTTGGTCCGGCACACAGTTTTAATATGCCAGGAAATTTCACCGTGTGTGTTTCAACGCCTCGATATGCTATCAGCGTTCTCAATTGCTCTCGCTCGCTCTGTATCTGGTGCAGCAAGGAAGTCGCCGTGGCGTGTCACTGAAGCTAAAGCTCTATATGCAGAAAGTATGGCTGTCCTTTTCCCCTCTGTTCGCGAGATCTGGGCTTTCGGGTGACTAAGGCTATTATTTCCAAATCAATTTGGCGAGATTTCTTCTGGATTCCGATCAGACCGAACACGTCGGGAGCAGTTACTGACTTTCTTCGTAGTTTTCAAACATGCCTCGGTATTACCGGTTGACTGTTTTGCCTAATCACCCACGAGAATGACATCATCACTATCCCAAAAGATTGTCATCGTCACTTTGGCAGCAGAGAGAGCTATCTCGAATTTATTCTTTCTTGTTGACTGCCTATGCCACTCCAGTGACTGCCTTTTCGTTGCGATTCATAGTAATGCACCCACATGTTGTCACCTGAAATGATCCGTGACAGAAAGGCCTCAAACTGCTCCAACAGTTCAGATCAGATGGTTTTTCTCTGAGTCTTGTGGTCTGTTGTAGGCATTCGTGGAGCCCATCTTCAGCACACCTTTGAATGTCGTAGAGCCTCAGCCGTTGTACACACACCTGCAGCGTTCACTGATAACTGTAGTGCCGACTGCCGGGTTGGGATGGGCCGGTCTGCACGAATAATGGCATCCGAACGATTCACCACGTCGCGATCAGTGACTGTGACAAGACGTCAAAAACGTGGCCGATCGTGGAGCTCAGTTTCTGCACTTCCTGACACTTCAAGTCTCTCAGCTCATTGCCCAAAATTATTCCCATCAACTGCGTCATTGCCATATACTGCACACAGACGTTTATGCACACAGACGTTTATGGATGCTCACCGCAGTTTCTTTTTCCACAAACAAGAATTCAGGTACAGCACGTTGCTTGTAAAGAATTTCTTGCATATGCGCCATTTGAGGATTCACTACGGCGCCGCCATTTATCAGGGTGGTTAGAAACGCCGATCACTTGCAGAAGACACATCAGCTCTGAAGAACATAAAAAGACATTTTCCTGTATATACACTTTAAAACAAAAATGCTGAAATGTAAGCCCAGAACGACTTGCCACGAAGGGCAAAAAAGCGGGGCTTAGAATATCGTCGGCGTACTGCTGTGTCGTAAGGGTGCCGAGAATAGACAATCAAAAGAGTCCTGCCGGCTGCTGTGGCCGAGCGGTTCTAGCTGCTTCAGTCCGGAACCACGCGACTGCTACGGTCGGAGGTTCGAATCCTGCCTCGGGCATGGATGTGTGTGATGTCCTTAGGTTGGTTAGGTATAAGTAGTTCTAAGTCTAGGGGACTGATGACCTCAGATGTTAAGTACCATACTGTTTAGACCCATTTGAACCATTTTAAAGGAGTCCTGCTATGAAAAGAAATGGCACCCCAGAGTATCACTCCTGGTTGTCGAACCTCTATCCAGGGCGTCTCCAAACACGTCTTATTGACTGGAGTAGAACTGTCTTATGAGGCCCGAAGATCAGCGGAGACGTGGCCGGAGACGTTCCAGACATCGGTGGGACTTCTTTGGTTGTCATCAGCCGCACCATTACAGCATATTCTACGCCCCTTTTTGTTGCCCTCTACAGTGAGCCATCCCGGGCTTACATTTCAGAAACGTTATGCCCGCTCGCATACGGCGAGAGTTTCTACCCCTTGTCTTCGTGCTTGCCAAACCCTATCTTGGCCAACAAGGTCGCCAGATCTCTCTCCAATTGTGAACGTTTGGAGCATTACAGGCAGGGCCCTCCAACCAGCTCGGGATTTTGACGATCTAATGCACCATTTTGACAGAATTTAGCACGATATCCATCAGGAGGACCAGCATCTCTATCAATCAGTGCCAAGCGAACAACTACTTCCATAAGATCCAGAGGTGGACCAAAGCGTTATTGACTTACTCAGTTTCTGTAGCTCTTTGTCTTGAACAATTATTCAATGTCTTTGAAACGGTAATAATTTGTTTAGCTGTACATGTACATCACATTCACCAATTTCCGTCCCATTCGGATAATTCCTTCGTGGTAGGTCGTTTACTTACCTTTTTTTTTTTTTGTCTTAAAGCATATGTAATGTGAGCTGTTTTTGATCTGTCGAGATGTTGAATGTTCAAGGTTCTCGTAAAACCAGGCGAGAGGATTGGGTACGGACGTGAGATTGGAGAAGGTGGTGTAGTAAAGACGTTGAGCTGAGTTTTGGGGAGAACTGAGTGGTAAGGTAAGTGTGGGGGGCAGGTACGGTTTCAACTAGGCAGGGAAAGGATGGAGTAAAGGCAGTAGGATTGACAAGGGCTTATCTGAGGGCAAAAGCTCGGTAATGATTTCACGATATGAAGTGGGGGGGGGGGGAGGAGGCAGTGTTGTAAGTTGCTCTAGGAGAGGAAGATGGGACGTGTTGATAGGGTCGCGGCAGGAGGTCACGGTTCCCGACAATGAGAGATACAATGGGGTGCTGGGACTCGATTTTACAGGGAATGTAGGAGAGGCAAATTGCTGTTGTAGTTTGACGAGGAACTGGAAATTTATGAGCAGGTGAGATAATAGGGAGCGGTGAACAGTGGCAGGAGCGAAAGTCCACGCAACATTTGCATAGGTTAGCATGAATATGAAATGAAATGAGGGTCGTATGTCTAGGCCGCATGCTAGGCCACTTAGCAGTTTTACTGGTTTATAAATTCTGCCTACTAATCTGCGATTGTATTGCTGTTTGATTAATATTTTCCATCTATATCGATTAAAAGATGTTTATTTATTACATGTTTAGGCACAGTTATCTTCAGACACTGCAGAAAAGATGAAAATAAATAAAATAAAAAAATTACGTACATTAAAAGCGCATAAAAAATGAAATGTTAATAACATTATAAAATAGCTTCCCACTAGCGCCACCTTGCGGCAGTTTCCCTCCAGTTTCGCTTAGTGGTGCTGTGCTGGCAGCTGTCGTTTTAGTTTGGTCGATCAAAACTCAAGCAGTATTAGAATGCAGTTCTTTAGCGTATTTCTTTTTACCTCTTTAACAGTAACTGAAGATGACTATGCCGAAACATACAATAAACGAAGATCACTTGAGCTAATAAACAGGAAACTTTCATTGAAAAGAGGTAGTAATACGTGTTACAAGTCAAATATAATAAGCAAAGATTAAAATTTATGAAGAATCATTACTAGAAAAAGGGATAGCTTGATGAGACACGTTAATTAAAAATCAGTAAATTTGGCGGTGGACGTCAAAACTTGTAGTTGCAGGCTGACTGGAATATACAGCTCACATTATGATGATGTCTGGTATGTATGCAAACATGAAGATGTTTACGCAGAAAATAAAAAAAAAACCGCGAAGACTACGACAAAGTTCAGAGACACAAAATTAAAAGGAAATGAACGGGTTGTATAAATGATGGTCCAAAAATAAACTGACATGAAGAAATTGCTGTGTAAAAAAGAAAAAAAAATGTTGTAAACACTTTAGGAAGTTGACTGCCAACAGCCGTTAAGTAATGTATTAATTGCATATTTGAACCATCAGCTGATTTTATTTTAAACCCAAATTCTACCGGTTTCGGTCTTGGACCATCTTCACGGATGAAGGGTTAAAAGTCGCGTGGTGTGGCCGCGCGGTTCGAGGCGCTATGTCCGGATTGCACGGCCCCTCCGGCCGGAGGTTGGTTCAAAAATGGTTCAAATGGCTCTGAGCACTATGGGACTTAACATCTGAGGTCATCAGTCCCCTAGAACTTAGAACTACTTAAACCTAACTAACCTAAGGACATCACACACATCCATGCCCGAGGCAGGATTCGAACCTGCGACCGTAGCAGTCGCGCGGTTCCGGGCTGAGCGCCTAGAACCGGAGGTTGGAGTCCTCCCTCGGGTGTGTGTGTGTGTGTGTGTGTGTGTGTGTGTTGTCCTTAATATAAGTTAGTTTAAGTAGTGTGTAAATCTAGAGACCTATGAACTCAGCAATTTGATGCCTTAGGAATTTATACTCCCTTGAACCTTTGAAGGGCTAAAATAGTTTAAGCCACCATATTGCATTAGTCATTACTTAAAATGTGTAGTGCATGCCATGAATGTAAATATGAGACTGGACTTTAAAAGCAAACATCCAAATTCTAAATGTATACTGCTCTGTATCAGCCGTCACTGACTGTAACTGAAACTATTATTTTCAACGAAATTCACGGAAGATTTTGGGCGAGTCTACTATTAGGACGGGCATTAAACAAGACTTTGATTTGTTGTTCTCTTTAATAATGTTCTGAAAAAGAGTAAAAAGATTCTAGGAGAAAGAAGATAGAGCAAGTGGAGTTCGACGTTTGTTACTAAAACGACTTATTTTATAGGCATTTAATAGCAACTCTTTTACAAATAATCTTCCCATAAAAACTAACCGAGAAACTTAGATTTCAAATGTCTTTTAAAAAGTCATGACCTTACCTGAAGCGTTAGTAAGATTACGGGAAAATTAGTGAAATTGATAAGTAAAGTAGTTGCATAAAATTACGCACATCAATGGATTCGACACAAAGTAGTGAAACAAAACTGATAAAATTGGAAGTTGCAAAGAACTTTAGGAGTAATCTTTGAATGACCGCCAAAATCAGACACTACAACACACCTCCAGAATTAGGAAAATTTGTTTGTTGTTGTTGTTGTGGTCTTCAGTCCTGAGACTGGTTTGATGCAGCTCTCCATGCTACTCTATCCTGTGCAAGCTTTTTCATCTCCCAGTACCTACTGCAACCTACATCCTTCTGAATCTGCTTAGTGTATTCATCTCTTGGTCTCCCTCTACGATTTTTACCCTCCACGCTGCCCTCCAATACTAAATTGGTGATCCCTTGATGGCTCAGAACATGTCCTACCAACCGATCCCTTCTTCTGGTCAAGTTGTGCCACAAACTTCTCTTCTCCCCAATCCTATTCAATACTTCCCCATTAGTTATGTGATCTACCCATCTAATCTTCAGCATTCTTCTGTAGCACCACATTTCGAAAGCTTCTATTCTCTTCTTGTCCAAACTATTTATCGTCCATGTTTCACTTCCATACATGGCTACACTCCATACGAATACTTTCAGAAATGACTTCCTGACACTTAAATCTATACTGGATGTTAACAAATTTCTCTTCTTCAGAAACGCTTTCCTTGCCATTGCCAGCCTACATTTTATATCCTCTCTACTTCGACCATCATCAGTTATTTTGCTCCCCAAATAGCAAAACTCCTTTACTACTTTAAGTGTCTCATTTCCTAATCTAATACCCTCAACATCACCCGACTTAATTCGACTACATTCCATTATCTTCGTTTTGCTTTTGTTGATGTTCATCTTATATCCTCCCTTCAAGACACCATCCATTCCGTTCAACTGCTCTTCCAAGTCCTTTGCTGTCTCTGACAGAATTACAATGTCATCGGCGAACCTCAAAGTTTTTATTTCTTCTCCATGGACTTTAATACCTACTCCGAATTTTTCTTTTGTTTCCTTTACTGCTTGCTCAATATACAGATTGAACAACATCGGGGAGAGGCTACAACCCTGTCTTACTCCCTTCCCAACCACTGCTTCCCTTTCATGTCCCTCGACTCTTATAACTGCCATCTGGTTTCTGTACAAATTGTAAATAGTCTTTCGCTCCCTGTGTTTTACCCCTGCCACCTTTAGAATTTGAAAGAGAGTATTCCAGTCAACATTGTCAAAAGCTTTCTCTAAGTCTACAAATGCTAGAAACGTAGGTTTGCCTTTCCTTAATCTTTCTTCTAAGATAAGTCGTAAGGTCAGTATTGCCTCACGTGTTCCAGTGTTTCTACGGAATCCAAACTGATCTTCCCCGAGGTTGGCTTCTACTAGTTTTTCCATTCGTCTGTAAAGAATTCGTGTTAGTATTTTGCAGCTGTGACTTATTAAGCTGATAGTTCGGTAATTTTCACATCTGTCAACACCTGCTTTCTTTGGGATTGGAATTATTATATTCTTCTTGAAGTCTGAGGGTATTTCGCCTGTTTCATACATCTTGCTCACCAGATGGTAGAGTTTTGTCAGGACTGGCTCTCCCACGGCCGTCAGTAGTTCCAATGGAATATTGTCTACTCCGGGGGCCTTGTTTCGACTCAGGTCTTTCAGTGCTCTGTCAAACTCTTCACGCAGTATCATATCTCCCATTTCATCTTCATCTACATCCTCTTCCATTTCCATAATATTGTCCTCAAGTACATCGCCCTTGTATAGACCCTCTATATACTCCTTCCACCTTTCTGCTTTCCCTTCTTTGCTTAGAACTGGGTTTCCATCTGAGCTCTTGATATTCATACAAGTCGTTCTCTTATCTCCAAAGGACTCTTTAATTTTCCTGTAGGCGGTATCTATCTTACCCCTAGTGAGACAGGCCTCTACATCCTTACATTTGTCCTCTAGCCATCCCTGCTTAGCCATTTTGCACTTCCTGTCGATCTCATTTTTGAGACGTTTGTATTCCTTTTTGCCTGTTTCACTTACTGCATTTTTATATTTTCTCCTTTCATCAATTAAATTCAATATTTCTTCTGTTACCCAAGGATTTCTACTAGCCCTCGTCTTTTTACCTACTTGATCCTCTGCTGCCTTCACTACTTCGTCCCTCAAAGCTACCCATTCTTCTTCTACTGTATTTATTTCCCCCATTCCTGTCAATTGCTCCCTTATGCTCTCCCTGAATCTCTGTACAACCTCTGGTTCTTTTAGTTTATCCAGGTCCAATCTCCTTAAATTCCCACCTTTTTGCAGTTCCTTCAGTTTTAATCTACAGGTCATAACCAATAGATTGTGGTCAGAGTCCACATCTGCCCCTGGAAATGTCTTACAATTTAAAACCTGGTTCCTAAATCTCTGTCTTACCATTATATAATCTATCTGATACCTTTTAGTATCTCCAGGGTTCTTCCATGTATACAACCTTCTTTCATGATTCTTAAACCAAGTGTTAGTTATGATTATGTTGCGCTCTGTGCAAAATTCGACCAGGCGGCTTCCTCTTTCATTTCTGTCCCCCAGTCCATATTCACCTACTATGTTTCCTTCTCTCCCTTTTCCTACACTCGAATTCCAGTCACCCATGACTATTAAATTTTCGTCTCCCTTCACAATCTGAATAATTTCTTTTATTTCATCATACATTTCTTCAATTTCTTCGTCATCTGCAGAGCTAGTTGGCATATAAACTTGTACTACTGTAGTAGGCGTGGGCTTCGTATCTATCTTGGCCACAATAATGCGTTCACTATGCTGTTTGTAGTAGCTTACCCGCATTCCTATTTTCCTATTCATTATTAAACCTACTCCTGCATTACCCCTATTTGATTTTGTGTTTATAACCCTGTAGTCACCTGACCAGAAGTCTTGTTCCTCCTGCCACCGAACTTCACTAATTCCCACTATATCTAACTTCAACCTATCCATTTCCCTTTTTAAATTTTCTAACCTACCTGCCCGATTAAGGGATCTGACATTCCACGCTCCGATCCGTAGAACGGCAGTTTTCTTTCTCCTGATAACGACATCCTCTTGAGTAGTCCCCGCCCGGAGATCCGAATGGGGGACTATTTTACCTCCGGAATATTTTACCCAAGAGGACGCCATCATCATGTAATCATACAGTAAAGCTGCATGCCCTCGGGAAAAATTACGGCTGTAGTTTCCCCTTGCTTTCAGCCGTTCGCAGTACCAGCACAGCAAGGCCGTTTTGGTTATTGTTACAAGGCCAGATCAGTCAATCATCCAGACTGTTGCCCTTGCAACTACTGAAAAGGCTGCTGCCCCTCTTCAGGAACCACACGTTTGTCTGGCCTCTCAACAGATACCCCTCCGTTGTGGTTGCACCTACGGTACGGCTATCTGTATCGCTGAGGCACGCAAGCCTCCCCACCAACGGCAAGGTCCATGGTTCATGGGGGGGGAAAATTTGTTGTTGTTGTCGAAAGTATGTACTCAAATGTCACCAAGAGAAATAGTAAACAAGGAAAGAAAGATTTTGAAAAAAAAAAAATCTGGATGCAGCGAGGACAGCCGAGGGCGAGTTCAGGCGCAGAAGGAATGCAGACCTCTACAAGAACCAACGAACGATGTCCCTTACTGTAAGGGATAGGGGAGACGGGTTGTTTGCTCGTGTGGTGCGGGTGGACAAGTGTAGACTCACCAAATAAATGTCACGTTTATATGAGCAAATAATGCAACATGTGGATGTATGAAATGAAATGTACGGTAGGAATGGGAGTAACCAAGAACACAATACAAAACAAAAATCATGTGCAGAAATTTAATAACGGATTTAAATGGCTCCCAGAAGAGTAAGGAAACGAAAGAAATGACAGGTAATGTGAAGCAAAATTGAAGACATTTTAATTCGAGCAAAGGAGGCAGGAGCGACCCCGTATTACCCTGGCCGCACACACGGGAACGCGCGGAATTGCAGTCGACAGATATATTGATAGCTCACAATGAGCGAGCACGGGAACTCGGCAGGCGGGTATCTGATTTCGAGGAACCCTGGTCTGCTTTCCAGTTCGGCAAACTGGTTTAACCTGCTACCGCCTTCAGTAAAGAAGACGCTACTGCCACAAGCCCTTAGCTTAACTCCCGGTGCTTTGTTCTGTTTTGATTTTACGCTGCCGAGGCTGTTTTGCTACTCTGTACATGCAAAGAAAAAAAGGAACTAAATTATACGTGCCTCCGCTTAAAGCGAAGCTATAAATAGTGAGAAAACGGCAGGGATTCATGCGTTTACAATGTCACGAAGAATCCTGTTTTAGCTTTCTAATTACATTCTGTTCAATCGCGGATGCATTCCGCCAGTTTCCTGTCAGCAGTGCTCTACACTTAGAGATTCCGAAGTACTGTAGTAGCAGCTCAATTCCAACTTTTATTTCTTTAAAGACAGTTGTATATCAGATTCTTGCAAATTCTTAGTGTCAAATCAGAGTCTCCCCCTTCGGAGGTTCGAGTCCTCCCTCGGGCATGGCCCTGTGTGTTGTCCTTAGCGTAAGTTAGTTTAAGTTAGAGTAAGTAGTGTTTAAGCTTAGGGACCGATGACCTCAGCAGTTTGGTCCCATAAGATCACACCATAAATTTCCAATTTTCAAATCAGAATATACGCTCATAGTGTGTCTACTGCAGATATTGGCATTCTCTCTAGTATCACATGTATGCTCTTCGAGTTGTCAGTGACTTCACGATGACCTTTGAGAGCCAACTAGCAAGACACCACCACCACCACCACCACCACCACCACCAGCAGCTGAATTTATGACACGAATCGACTTTCATTCATCCCTCCTGATTCCACATGGTTCCGCCAGGAGTACGTCATTAACGGCCGCTCCTGCTGTAACATCTGGTACTTCAGAGTATAATCCAAATGCAAATAGCAGTCGTAAGACGCAACATCTATTTTTTGACAACCACTTCACATTCTGCAGCGAGTCCAAGAAGTCGCCATATTCCTTGGGGAAATGGTATGTCATATAATTTACATGTAAAAACTATGTATCCAGCAGATGTGTTCCATCGTATTCTTACTCAAAGATCAGAGCATCTGCATTAATCCTTAATATCTGCCCAGCACATCAGCAGTTATGCTTCGAAAATAGTACCTTCATCATTTTTGCGAGCTTCTTTAATCTTACCCGAGCCACTGGGACTTGATTATTTCCCATAATTATCTGTATAGAGTGGTAAGGTCCGGACTTCGGGGTGGCTACTCTAGTGTTTTTGGAGATTTTGCTGAACCACATCCTATCCAGAAGTCTCAAAATTGTTCGTCAAGTAACTCACGCGCCTGAGGAGCAAAGCGTGCTGGAACTCCGCCCTACTGGAAGCACACTCGATCTTCGCCGTTGTGCTGAGGTATCAACCGTGTTTTAACAGTTCCAAATAAGAAGTCCTATTCGCGCACTCTTCAAAAATACACTGCCTGACAAAAGAGAAGTATCCAGAATGGAGGGAGGAAACGAAATTTCACGATTTTGAGGATGTGTGATGTTATTCTAGTGATTACACTATCGAATCAAATTTACAAAGAACATGACAATATGAGCCCACTTGTCAATATGACACTGCATCTCCTTTAACTTGAGTGAATCCACTGATTCGGTTATGAAGCGAGCCATAAAGCTGTTGTATACCGTCCTGAGCCAAGCTGGCCCACAACGGCTGTAAATTGTCTTTGCCATCCTGGATACTGGCAGTGGGACGTAGATGACTTCCGATCTGGTCCCACACATGTCCTGTTGGTGACACACCTTGCTAGTCACGGGTGTACCTCAACATCACGCAGACAGTTCATAGGGGCACCTCCCATGTGTGGACAAGTTCAAATGGCTCTGAGCACTATGGGACTTTACATCTATGGTCATCAGTCCCCTAGAACTTAGAACTACTTAAACCTAACTAACCTAAGGACATCACGCACATCCATGCCCGAGGCAGGATTCGAACCTGCGACCGCAGCGGTCACGCGGTTCTAGACTGTAGCGCCTAGAACCGCTCGGCCGCCCCGTGACGTACAGTCGTGCCGTCAGAGTTCTCTCAGTGACTACCAACTGTGACCCGAAGTCGTACCCGATGGCTGTCCACATTATGAGGCGAGGAATAACACCCTCATACCTCTCCAAAACATTGGAAGCATGGGACTTCTCTGCAGGTCGCCGCTCTAGTACCGACGTTGGTTATCCGCTGTGACGCAGAACCCTGATTCATCGTTGAACGCAATGCGATGCCGTCCGTCAACGGTACATGCTTCCCGGTCACAGCACCACTCCAAACGCAGTCGTTTCTGTTGTTCCGTTAATGGTAGCATGCTCGATGGACGGTAATTTCCTAGTCGGATTGCTGCTAGTCTCCGATCAATTGTGTGCGATGACAGAGAATGTTGCACGGAGTCCAATACTACTACTCGGACGGCAGGCCCGGATGTGAAGGGGTTATGTTGCGCTTAGTGCACAATGCGGGATTCATTTCTTGAGATGGTCAGACGTTGTCTACCAGAACCTTGACGAAGAGTATGACTGCTCTCAAGTTCCCATGCAGTCCAACACAGGGCGGCAGTCTCATCTGATTGCCTCGCAACTCTGAATGTTGCACGAGTTGACCAACCGACCAAACGGAGACGGAGTGTGAGGCCCCTCTCAAGTCAGGTGCTGATAATGCCGTCTCGCGCGAACACGCCGCATCTCTCTGTCTTTTACAGTGATCACTCAACATCTGACGGCTGTTAATGTAGTATCATTGCCACAGATACTACTACAACGCCGCGCCAACAAAAGGTTGGCAGCCCGTCGTCTGCCGAGCACAGCGCACTCTAGCGGGCTGTGCAGCTCGACGGAACTGGAGTGTGCCTCGTTCACTTCTTAGCTAGCTTTCAACCTAGGCAGACGCACTTTCATAATCGGCCCTGAGTCCCTGAGAAAATGTTGTATTAGTTCATGGTATTCCATGTTTCGAGATTGTCAGTTCATAGCCGCAGCTATGGTCTACCGCATAGGGTCTATACAAGGGCGATGTAATTGAGGACAATATTATGGAAATGGAAGAGGATGTAGATGAAGGCCGGCCGCGGTGGTCTCGCGGTTCTAGGCGCGCAGTCCGGATCCGTGCGACTGCTACGGTCGCAGGTTCGAATCCTGCCTCGGGCATGGATGTGTGTGATGTCCTTAGGTTAGTTAGGTTTAAGTAGTTCTAAGTTCTAGGGGACTGATGACCTCAGCAGTTGAGTCCCATAGTGCTCAGAGCCATTTTTGTAGATGAAGACGAAATGGGAGATACGATACTGCGTGAAGAGTTTGACAGAGCACTGAAAGACCTGAGTCGAAACAAGGCCCCCGGAGTAGACAACATTCCATTGGAACTACTGGCGGCCTTGGGAGAGCCAGTCCTGACAAAACTCTGCCATCTGGTGAGCAAGATGTATGAAACAGGCGAAATACCCTCAGACTTCAAGAAGAATATAATAATTCCAATCCCAAAGGAACCAGGTGTTGACAGATGTGAAAATTACCGAACTATCAGTTAAATAAGTCACAGCTGCAAAATACTAACGCGAATTCTTTACAGACGAATGGAAAACATAGTAGAAGTCGACCTCGGGGAAGATCAGTTTGGATTCCGTAGAAATGTTGGAACACGTGAGGCAATACTGACCCTACGACTTATCTTAGAAGAAAGATTAAGGAAAGGCAAACCTACGTTTCCAGCATTTGTAGACTTAGAGAAAGCTTTTGACAATGTTGACTGGAATACTCTCTTTCAAATTCTGAAAGTGGCAGGGGTAAAATACAGAGCGAAAGACTATTTACAATTTGTACAGAAAGCAGATGGCAGTTACAAGAGTCGAGGGGCATGAAAGGGAAGCATCGGTTGGGAAGGGAGTGAGACAGGGTTGTAGCCTGTCCCCGATGTTATTCAATCTGTATATTGAGCAAGCAGTAAAGGAAACAAAAGAAAAATTCGGAGTAGGTATTAAAATCCATGGAGAAGAAATAAAAACTTTGAGGTTCGCCGATGTCATTGTAATTCTGTCAGAGACAGCAAAGAACCTGGAAGAGCAGTTGAACGGAATGGACAGTGTCTTGAAAGGAGGATATAAGATGAACATCAACAAAAGCAAAACGACGATAATGGAATGTAGTCGAATTAAGTCGGGTGATGCTGAGGGAATTAGAATAGGAAATGAGACATTTAGAGTAGTAAAGGAGTTTTGCTATGTGGGGAGCGAAATAACTGATTACGGTCGAAGTAGAGAAGATATAAAATGTAGACTGGCAATGGCAAGGAAATCGTTTCTGAAGAAGAGAAATTTGCCAACATCGAGTATAGATTTAAGTGTCAGGAAGTCATTTCTGAAAGTACACTCCTGGAAATGGAAAAAAGAACACATTGACACCGGTGTGTCAGACCCACCATACTTGCTCCGGACACTGCGAGAGGGCTGTACAAGCAATGATCACACGCACGGCACAGCGGACACACCAGGAACCGCGGTGTTGGCCGTCGAATGGCGCTAGCTGCGCAGCATTTGTGCACCGCCGCCGTCAGTGTCAGCCAGTTTGCCGTGGCATACGGAGCTCCATCGCAGTCTTTAACACTGGTAGCATGCCGCGACAGCGTGGACGTGAACCGTATGTGCAGTTGACGGACTTTGAGCGAGGGCGTATAGTGGGCATGCGGGAGGCCGGGTGGACGTACCGCCGAATTGCTCAACACGTGGGGCGTGAGGTCTCCACAGTACATCGATGTTGTCGCCAGTGGTCGGCGGAAGGTGCACGTGCCCGTCGACCTGGGACCGGACCGCAGCGACGCACGGATGCACGCCAAGACCGTAGGATCCTACGCAGTGCCGTAGGGGACCGCACCGCCACTTCCCAGCAAATTAGGGACACTGTTGCTCCTGGGGTATCGGCGAGGACCATTCGCAACCGTCTCCATGAAGCTGGGCTACGGTCCCGCACACCGTTAGGCCTTCTTCCGCTCACGCCCCAACATCGTGCAGCCCGCCTCCAGTGGTGTCGCGACAGGCGTGAATGGAGGGACGAATGGAGACGTGTCGTCTTCAGCGATGAGGGTCGCTTCTGCCTTGGTGCCAATGATGGTCGTATGCGTGTTTGGCGCCGTGCAGGTGAGCGCCACAATCAGGACTGCATACGACCGAGGCACACAGGGCCAACACTCGGCATCATGGTGTGGGGAGCGATCTCCTGCACTGGCCGTAAACCACTGGTGATCGTCGAGGGGACACTGAATAGTGCACGGTACATCCACACCGTCATCGAACCCATCGTTCTACCATTCCTAGACCGGCAAGGGAGCTTGCTGTTCCAACAGGACAATGCACGTCCGCATGTATGCCGTGCCACCCAACGTGCTCTAGAAGGTGTACGTCAACTACCCTGGCCAGCAAGATCTCCGGATCTATCCCCCATTGAGCATGTTTGGGACTGGATGAAGCGTCGTCTCACGCGGTCTGCACGTCCAGCACGAACGCTGGTCCAACTGAGGCGCCAGGTGGAAATGGCATGGCAAGCCGTTCCACAGGACTGCATCCAGCATCTCTACGATCGTCTCCATGGGAGAATAGCAGCCTGCATTGCTGCGAAAGGTGGATATACACTGTACTAGTGCCGACATTGTGCATGCTCTGTTGCCTGTGTCTATGTGCCTGTGGTTCTGTCAGTGTGATCATGTGATGTATCTGACCCCAGGAATGTGTCAATAAAGTTTCCCCTTCCTGGGACAATGAATTCACGGTGTTCTTATTTCAATTTCCAGGAGTGTATTTGTATGGAGTGTAGCAATGTATGGAAGTGAAACATGGACGATAACCAGTTTGGACAAGAAGAGAACAGAAGCTTTTGAAATGTGGTGCTACAGAATAATGCTGAAGATAAGGTGGGTAGATCAGGTAACTAATGAGGAGGTATTGAATAGGATTGGGGAGAAGAGAAGTTTTGTGGCACAACTTGACAAGAAGAAGGGATCGGTTGGTAGGACATGTTCTGAGGCATCAAGGGATCACCAATTTGGTATTGGGGGCCGCGTAAAGGGTAAAAATCGTAGAGGGAGACCAAGAGATGAATACATAAACAGATTCAGAAGGATGCAGGCTGCAGTAGGTACTGGGAGATGAAGAAGCTTGCACAGGATAGAGTAGCATGGAGAGCTGCATCAAACCAGTCTCAGGACTGAAGACCACAACAACAACAGCCGCAGCTGCAGTCCTAAAAACTACTGAAGATAAGGAATTTCATTGTACTATGTGTTTCTTTAATAACAATGCTTCTCTCTAACAGTATGCCGTACCGCATATTATTGCAACCTGGACTCCTTCAGCTCCTATCAACTCTGCCTCCCACTTATTTGCATTTAGTAACGAACTGAAAACACTCACGCGTTTTGTGCCTCTAAACAGTGAGACACAATAGTTAACATCACTTGTATTCCCTACTAGGTCTAGTAGCAACACTAAACACGAACAACAGTAATGCACTATTGAGGCCGTTCTATCTGTTACAGAGCACTGATTGCAACTCCAGTCATTTACACACACGCCGATGGTGTGTTATCTAACCATATCTTCTGGGCGCTTCAGTGTTTTGGTCTGGTGGTGTACTTGATACCTTCGGGGTTGCGAAGTAACTCAAATCCCTTGATACGGGCAAGTCTTCAGGTCCAGATTGTATACCGATTAGGTTCCTTTCAGATTACGCTGATACAATAGCTCCCTACTTAGCAATCATATACAACCGCTCGCTCACCAATAGATCTGTACCTATAGATTGGAAAATTGCGCAGGTCGCACCAGTCTTTAAGAAGGATAGTAGGGGTAATCCATCGAACTACAGACCTATATCATTGACGTCGGTTTGCAGTAGAGTTTAGGAGCATATACTGTATTCAAACATTATGAATCACCTCGAAGGGAACGATCTATTGATACGAAATCAGTATGGTTTCGGAAACATCGTTCTTGTGCAACGCAGCTAGCTCTTTATTCGCACGAAGTAATGGCCACTATCGATAGGGGATCTGAAGTTGATTCCGTATTTCTAGATTTCCGGAAAGCTTTTGACACCGTTCCTCACAAGCGACTTCTAATCAAGCTGTGGGCCTATGGGGTATCGTCTCAGTTGTGCGACTGGATTCGTGATTTCCTGTCAGGAAGGTCCCAGTTCGTAGTAATAGACGGCGAATCTTCGAGTAAAACTGAAGTGATATCAGGTGTTCCCCAGGGAAACGTCCTGGGACCTCTGCTGTTCCTGATCTATATACACTCCTGGAAATTGAAATAAGAACACCGTGAATTCATTGTCCCAGGAAGGGGAAACTTTATTGACACATTCCTGGGGTCAGATACATCACATGATCACACTGACAGAACCACAGGCACATAGACACAGGCAACAGAGCATGCACAATGTCGACACTAGTACAGTGTATATCCACCTTTCGCAGCAATGCAGGCAGCTATTCTCCCGTGGAGACGATCGTAGAGATGCTGAATGTAGTCCTGTGGAACGGCTTGCCATGCCATTTCCACCTGGCGCCTCAGTTGGACCAGCGTTCGTGCTGGACGTGCAGACCGCGTGAGACGACGCTTCATCCAGTCCCAAACATGCTCAATGGGGAACAGATCCGGAGATCTTGCTGGCCAGGGTAGTTGACTTACACCTTCTAGAGCATGTTGGGTGGCACGGGATACATGCGGACGTGCATTGTCCTGTTGGAACAGCAAGTTCCCTTGCCGGTCTAGGAATGGTAGAACGATGGGTTCTATGACGGTTTGGATGTACCGTGCACTATTCAGTGTCCCCTCGACGATCACCAGTGGTGTACGGCCAGTGTAGGAGATCGCTCCCCACACCATGATGCCGGGTGTTGGCCCTGTGTGCCTCGGTCGTATGCAGTCCTGTTTGTGGCGCTCATCCGCACGGCGCCAAACACGCATACGACCATCACTGGCACCAAGGCAGAAGCGACTCTCATCGCTGAAGACGACACGTCTCCATTCGTCCCTCCATTCACGCCTGTCGCGACACCACTGGAGGCGGGCTGCACGATGTTGGGGCGTGAGCGGAAGACGGCCTAACGGTGTGCGGGACCGTAGCCCAGCTTCATGGAGACGGTTGCGAATGGTCCTCGCCGATACCCCAGGAGCAACAGTGTCCCTAATTTGCTGGGAAGTGGCGGTGCGGTCCCCTACGGCACTGCGTAGGATCCTACGGTCTTGGCGTGCATCCGTGCGTCGCTGCGGTCCGGTCCCAGGTCGACGGGCACGTGCACCTTCCGCCGACCACTGGCGACAACATCGATGTACTGTGGAGACCTCACGCCCCACGTGTTGAGCAATTCGGCGGTACGTCCACCCGGCCTCCCGCATGCCCACTATACGCCCTCGCTCAAAGTCCGTCAACTGCACATACGGTTCACGTCCACGCTGTCGCGGCATGCTACCAGTGTTAAAGACTGCGATGGAGCTCCGTATGCCACGGCAAACTGGCTGACACTGACGGCGGCGGTGCACAAATGCTGCGCAGCTAGCGCCATTCGACGGCCAACACCGCGGTTCCTGGTGTGTCCGCTGTGCCGTGCGTGTGATCATTGCTTGTACAGCCCTCTCGCAGTGTCCGGAGCAAGTATGGTGGGTCTGACACACCGGTGTCAATGTGTTCTTTTTTCCATTTCCAGGAGTGTAAATGACCTGGGTGACAATCTGAGCAGTTCTCTTGGGTTGTTCGCAGATGATGCTGCAATTTACCGTCTAGTAAGGTCATCCGAAGACCAGTATCAGTTGCAAAGCGATTTAGAAAAGATTGCTGTATGGTGTGGCAGGTGGCAGTTGTCGCTAAATAACGAAAAGTGTGAGGTGATCCACATGAGTTCCAAAAGAAATCCGTTGGAATTCGATTACTCGATAAATAGTACAATTCTCAAGGCTGTCAATTGTACTAAGTACCTGGGTGTTAAAATTACGAACAACTTCAGTTGTAAAGACCACATAGATAATATTGTGGGGAAGGCGAGCCAAAGGTTTCGTTTCATTGGCAGGACACTTAGAAGATGCAACAAGTCCACTAAAGAGACAGTTTACACTACACTCGTTCGTCCTCTGTTAGAATAAAATGGTTTAAATGGCTCTGAGCACTATGGGACTTAACAGCTGTGGTCATCAGTCCCCTAGAACTTAGAACTACTGAAACCTAACTAACCTAAGGACATCACACACATCCATGCCCGAGGCAGGATTCGAACCTGCGACCGTAGCAGTCCCGCGGTTCCTGACTGCGCGCCTAGAACCGCGAGACCACCGCGGCCGGCTTCTGTTAGAATATTGCTGCGCGGTGTGGGATCCTTACCAGGTGGGATTGACGGAGGACATCGAAAGGGTGCAAAAAAGGGCAGCTCGTTTTGTATTATCACGTGTGGCAGATGTGATACGCGAATTGGGATGGAAGTCGTTAAAGCAAAGACTTTTTCGTCGCGGTGAGATCTATTTACGAAATTTCAGTCACCAACTTCCTCTTCCGAATGCGAAAATATTTTGTTGAGCCCAACCTACATAGGTAGGAATGATCATCAAAATAAAATAAATCAGAGCTCGAACAGAAAGGTTTAGGTGTTCGTTTTTCCCGCGCGCTGTTCGGGACTGGAATGGTAGGGAGATAGTATGATTGTGGTTCGATGAACCCTCTGCCAAGCACTTAAATGTGAATTACAGGGTAGTCATGTAGACGTAGATGTAGAAGTATCATGATGACATCGACGCCAAAATGATAGCGAGACACGGGTTGCACATAGTTGTGATTTTCTAAAGACCAGACAACCCTATCCCACCTGTGTGAACTGCGACGTATCGCATATTCATCCTGGAGGGGCAAACCACTCGCTACGGATCGTGTAGAATAACATGTCGGGCGCGCTATTCGACGGTAGCCACTGGGAGGGGGTGCCCGCGCTAGGGTTGCTGTCTACCGGTCGTGCATCGGAGGCGCTCGCCGCTTACGCGAATAATACGCCGCTTTTGGGCAGGCTGGCTACCCTACCCTACCCTATCCTGCCTCCCCTCCCAGCTCGCTCTCACGACAAAGATCACGTCATTAAAGAGGGCTCCGATCCGGCCGGCTTTAATGAGGACGAGACCGGAGCCGAGTCATTAAGGAGCGCATTATTTATAAAGATTGGCCTTCTATCTGCGGTTCATCGGCCACGGGCCCGCGCTGCAGGAAATAAGTACACGCTCCGTTTTGATAAACTCTCGTTAGGCCCGTATGCCGTACAAGGCTGCCACTTAGGCGAAAACGGGAGCGCCGCGCAGATACCGCGCCGCTCGTCACGACCCTGATGCCCCGCCCGTCACAGCGCCTCTCCCGACAAAATTCCTGCTCACTTCCGCTTGGACGGCGCGCAGTCTTTTCCTTCTGTCTGCTTTACCAGTTCTACCACTCGTTTGATACCATCCTCCATCTATCTTGCTCCAGTCTTTCCATCTGTCGGTGTCTGCTGCGGCCCATGCACTCCATAATCAGTTGTGCACACACTAAGATTAGCCGCCTTCTTGCCCTCGAGCTGAAGAGTATTCGATTCCTTCCTGTTTCATGCCGACCTCCTCCAATTCTGAATTCAACTGTTTCTTACATCCTCTCTGACCCTTTCTTCCCGTCTCAGCTCTGGTCTTCCAACTCTCCTAGTTCCTTCAGGTGCTGCGTTGACCATGTTCCTAATCATTACGTCATTGGCTCTCCGTACATCTCCTGCCCATTTCCACGTTTAATCTTAATGTAACTGAAAATGTATGGCTCATTCCCGGACGGAATGCACAATATTCAGGGATATGACAACAACCATTCGAATTAATAAATCTAAAATGCATACCTTAAGAGCTGTGACCACGTAACATGTTTGATACTGTGAAACGAAACTCTTTTAGTGGAACCTCTTTGCTTTCCATGTTTTGCGCGGGGTGGCATTGATCACAACAAGAAAAAAGTTTCTGCTAAACACAGGCTCTAAAATGCGTACCTTAAAAGATATGAGCATTTGCTCTGTAGAAGAGATGAGTTTCATAGTAGTGAACATGAACAATTACTCATAGATCTTAAGATACGCCCTTTAGAATCCATGTTTAGTAGAAACATTTTTCTTGCTTTGATCCACACTACTTCCTCCCAAAACATGGAAAGCAAAGAAGTTGCAGTAGAAGAGATTTCAAATGGTTCAAATGGTTCTGAGCACTATGCGATTTAACTTCTGAGGTCATCAGTCGCCTAGAACTTAGAACTATTTAAACCTAACTAACCTAAGGACATCACACACATCCATGCCCGAGGCAGGATTCGAACCTGCGACCGTAGCGGTCGCTCGGTTCCAGATTGTAGCGCCTAGAACCGCATGGGCACTCCGGCCGGCAGAAGAAATTTGTTTTACAGTACCGAAGATGAAGAAGTGCTCATAGCTGTTGAGGTACGCATTTTAGAGCTCATGTTTAATAGTAGTTTTTACCATTCCTGTCGTATCCCTGAATATTGACCATTCCCACCGTAACGTTCTGTACAAATTATGCAATTCGTGGTTGAATCTCAGAAGCTTTTGAAATGTGGTGATACAGAAGAGTGCATAAGATTAAATGGGTAGATCACGTAACCAATGAGTTACTGAGCAGAACTGGGGAGCAAAGAAATATGTGACATAACCTAACTAGAAGAAGGCATCGGCTGATAGGACACCTTTTGAGGCACTAAGGGATCACCAGTTTTATACAGGAGGGAGGTATGGGAATAAGAATCGTGGAGGGGGACCGAGTGATTCAGAAGGATGTAGGTTGCACGAGTTATTCGGAGATGATGAGATTTGCACAAGATAGCGTACCATGGAGATCTGCATCAAACCAGTCTTCGTACTGAAACCATATTTTCTCCTCTCGACACGATATTCTTCCATTGGCCCAAGATCTTGGTTCAAGATTTTTTTTTTCAAATATGCCACTTTGCTTTTTATCGAATTTTGTTAATGTCCATGTTTCAGTAGTGTATGTTAGCACTCGACTCATTAAAATCTTATACGTTATAATTTCAGCTCTTTCGAACACCAACTTTGATTTCTGGTGTTTTATGATGACGTGGTAGCACTTGTCGATGGACAATATTCGGTTTTGGATTTGAGAGGTCACCTTGTACTTACAGTTTACTTCCGATCCAAGTCAAAGGAAACTACGCATAACATACGAACCAATGTCTATGAATGAGGATTTTTTAGCAGGATCTTCCTTAGTTTCAGGCATATGCTTAGTTTTACCCTTCATTTATTTGTATGCTAATCTTTTTAGCAGCTCTTCTAACACTTGTAAAGGCTTCTTTCATTGTTCTTGGCGTTCTTGCAATTATATCACCTGCACATGCAAGCAACTGAATTGATTTGTACGGGGCAGTATCCCTTGTATTGGTTCCTGAATCTCTTAGAATCTTTTCCAAGGCTATATTAAACAGAACGCAGGATAATGAATCTCCTTGTCTTATTCAATTTTTTGCGGCCACAGCCTTTGGCATCGTATTTTGTGCCTTAACTTGATTGACGCTCGGTGTTTTCCATAGTAGCTCATGCAGTAGTGGAGGAGATGACTACATTTTTTGACTACATTTTTTGACTACATTTTTTGACTACATTTTTTGACTACATTTTTTGACTACATTTTTTTCTCAATGGTTCAAATGGCTCTGAGCACTATGGGACTCAACTGCTGAGGTCATTAGTCCCCTAGAACTTAGAACTAGTTAAACCTAACTAACCTAAGGACATCACAAACATCCATGCCCGAGGCAGGATTCGAACCTGCGACCGTAGCGGTCTTGCGGTTCCAGACTGCAGCGCCTTTAACCGCTTGGCCACTTCGGCCGGCCTTTCTCAATGGTCTGAAGAAGCTTGATGTAATACAAAGTGAGGCACATGACCAAACGCCAGACAATACAAGTTTTCTCTCCCTTTCTTGAGCAGATTGATGCCTGTATTGTACTCCGTATCAGGGAACGGAACAATGACGACGCTGCGTCTTTGATAATGTTTGTGGCTCATAAAAGTCCTTTACGTCAACCGTTTAGGTCCAACTATCACTGTGTCATAATTTCAAACTCGCGATGTGTCATCCGTGTATGGCTGAACGACCATCGTCTGTCTGTGCACTGAACTAGAGTTCACAAAGTTAACTGACGTGGTGCGCATGACGACATACGGTGTATGGCCGCTCCCAGTGCTCTAGTCAATGCCATACAAGGTGTCATTCAGCAGAACATACAGATGCAACGGAACCACAAAAAAATAACTGCCGAAAGTGATATGAGTAGAATAACCGCA
Organism: Schistocerca serialis cubense; assembly: GCF_023864345.2. NCBI lineage: Eukaryota > Metazoa > Arthropoda > Insecta > Orthoptera > Acrididae > Schistocerca > Schistocerca serialis. The sequence goes on from NC_064646.1 coordinate 437,408,481, forward strand.
AAGTTTGGTTCATCGCGAATATCTTCCATATCGTAGACTGCAGTTTGGTGAGATGGACGCCGTGGTGTTTTTCGACAAGTCAAACGATAAATCGAGCTGGAGCTGTCATTTACTGGGCGGGAAACACTACTACTTCACTAAAGGTAGATGCTGTATTCGGCTTCCTGACACAAAAAGGAAAGAACTACATAAATATATATTTGCTCAATTTCAGATTAGGTGCTTAATTAATGCTTTACTTTTCTTTTGTGTGCTGCGTGTAGTGGGATGAACGAGCGCTGGGACAGTCAACGAGTTGTCATGACGGACTCTTCACTTACTTAACATCATTTCTTTCGCTTCTGAGGTACGCACGCGATAAGAGAAGGTAGAGCGAAAGGATGCCGAAAAGGTCTAGAACGTGGTGGTGCTCTGTGATTTCCCTAAAGACACTCATTTCAAAAAGAAAAGATGAATCTAGCGAGTGTCATGAGAGAATAATTGAGGAAACATACCCTAAATATGAGCTCTGTTTATTTTTCATTTGATCGGTGCAGACTGCATCAAAATCTGTCGAGTGAAGCATGAATTAGTCGAATTTTAATTGAGTAGCGCATCACGATTCATGGAAGTGCGTAGCACCCGGATTTGGTCGTTATAACGCAAGTTAGGGTGGCGTGGCCGTCGAAGGTGTGACACCTCCAGGTGGAACGGAAGCGAGAGTGTCGCGAATATTCTCGAAGTTTGGAGCACGAATAGTTCCGTAAAAAACTACAAGTAAGACGCAGTTTTTGTGGGGAAGCACCCCTTAGCCACAATGGTTGTACTTGTAACTGGGAGAAGCAGAAGTAGTCCATCCATAGAAATACGTTTTACAGCAGACAGAGCGACCGCAAAACAATATCAACGAGGTTTCGGAGTGAGTTTACAAGAAACTGTCATATTATCAGAGTTGTGTACTGCCAGAAAAGCGACGTGTCTTAAGTCACAGGCTGCGACAGTGCTACTAATAGGGGTCAGAGTGCTTTGTTCAAGGCAGACCACGATTGGTGTTGACCGAAGACGGAGTTGTAGCTGGTGCCCACTCCATCTCAATGACTTCACCATTTTTAGAAGTTTATCTGATGTTTCCAAAGGCCAAATATGAAAAGTCACATAGAATATGATTTATTTGGTTTCAAACACAGGGTGTTAGGGGTATAAGTCCAGATATTTTTATTGATGACTGAGGAGAGTGTATTGATCAATGTTACAGACTAATAATTATAGCTACTGACATCAAAAAAGTTTTGCATCACCCCGGTTCCCAGAACTCCTCAAGACAGACGTTGACTGTGGATATTGTATCACAATCCCTTTGACTGTTCAGAGATGTCACTAAACGCGCCCAAAGACGTAAACCATGCGTGAGCAGCGGCTATTAGACGGAGGGGCTCCGACAGCCGATCAGTTCCAGTCATTCCACCAGGAAGGAAGTAAACGGCTCGTGTTGACTGTAGTTCAACCATGCCTAGGTCAATACCGCGGTTTGATCGAGTCCACATTGTTACTTTGTGCCAGGAAGGGTTCTCATCAAGGGAAGTAACCGTGCGTCTAGCAGTGAACCAAAGCGGTGTTGTTCGGAGATGGAGCAGCTACTGAGAGACAGGAACTGTCGATGACATGCCTCGCTCAGGCCGCCCAAGGTCTACTACTGCAGTGAATGACCGCTACCTACGGATTATGGGTCGGAGGAACCGTGACAGCAACGCCACCATGTTGAATAATGCTTTTCGTGCAGCCTTAGGACATCGTGTTACGAGTCAAAGTGTGCGCAATAGGCTACATGATGCAAAACTTCACTCTCGACGTCCGTAGCGAGGTCCATCTTTGCAACCAAGACACCATGCAGCGCGGTACAGATGAGCCCAACAACATGCCGAACGGACCGCTCAGGATGGCATCACGTTCTCTTCACCGATGAGTGTCGCTTGTGCCTTCAACCAGACAATCGCCGGAGACGTGTTTGGAGGCAACCTGGTCATGCTGAACGCCTTAGACACACTGTCTAGCGAGTGCAGCAAGGTGGAAGTTCCCCGATGTTTTTGGCTGGCATTATATGGGGCCAACGTACGCCGCTTGTGGTCATGGAAGGCGCCGTAACGGCTATACGATACGTGAATGCCATCCTCCGACCGATAGTGCAACCATATCGGCAGCATATTGGCGAGGCATTCGTCTTCATGGAGTACAATTCGCGCCCGCATCGTGCACATCTTCTGAATGACTTCCTTCAGGATAACGGCATCGCTCGACTAGAGTGGCCAGCATGTTCTCCAGACATGAATCCTATCGAACATGCCTGGGATAGATGGAAAGGGCTGTTTATGGACGATATGACCCACCAACCACTCTGAGGGATCTACGCCGAATCGCCGTTGAGGAGTGGAACAATCTGGAGCAACAGCGCCTTGATGAACTTGTGGGTGGTATGCCATGACGAACACAGGCATGCATCGATGCAAGAGGACGTGCTACTGAGTATTAGAGGTTGCGGTGTGTACAGCAATCTGGACCACCACATCTGAAGATCGCGCTGTATGGTGGTACAACATAGAATGTGTGGTTTTCATGAGCAATAAAAAGGGCAGAAATGATGTTTATGTTGATCTCTATTCCAGTTTTCTGTACCGGTTCGGGAACTTCTGGAACCTATGTGATGCAAAACGTTTTTTGATGTGGGTATTACGGCATCATTTGCAGACTAATAATTATAGCTATTACGAGTAGAATGTTTTTAGGTTAGTTATTTACCTCCAAAGAAGTGTTACAGAACAAGCCATTAATGTTTATTTTCCTCAGACAGCAGGTCTGGTACTGAAGTGCGGGCACGTGAACGCAAGGCGGACTGTCTATACCCCAAGCGTAATCCACTTCGTGGAGCAGTTTACGACCGTGAAGAAAACATCAAATAGTAAATTAAGTGATGTGCTTGCGGGAAGGTTGTAAGATTCAGAGAAAAAACAAGTATCTCACTGAAGTGAGCACATACTAATCTATGTCTATACTTCCGCAATAGTAAATTCTGTAATAGTAAATTATGTGATGTGGTTGCGGGAAGGCTGTAAGGCAAATTAATCTGTGTCTATACTTATTACTTCTAACACCCTGAATTTTTATTAAACAATAACACAGATTTAGACGTTAAAAAATAATCCCCCCCTCCCCCCAACACGGATTTAGACGTTGTTAGCTCAGTGAACAAAAGCTATGTCGCACTATTCCATCATCTGTCACAATGGTGCTGGTAAATACGATAATGCTTGTTATCTTGCTGTGTAATTTCTCAAATGATCTTCTGGTTGCCATTATGGGTGTCAGTTTTTATCCTCTTAGAGAATATTGCGTGTTTTGGCGCCAGGCAGTTTCAGAATTATTCTCCAATTTCGTAGCTGAACCCCGCGTGGCAGCAGTATCATTGGCTGAAATCAGACTGGGGTCGCTAGATAATCAAATTTATGGGAGAATAATGTTAGTAGGAGTTACGGACTACATTGCGTGCTCCATGAATCCTGGTTAATGGCGCTTTTATTCTTGTGTTAGTAGTGTTACTAATGTACACCAACCTAACTGAAGGACATAAATGGTGGAACCAGTAAGGACTGGCAGCGGGGAAATTAAACCAGCTGGTGGGTCTCTGCTATCACTAGATGACGCATGGCTTATATTCGTCCGCTGCAGACAGTTCGTTTTAGAAGACATTGCAGGATTGTCTTTGTCGTCTTTGATGCACTAATTATTGTTGGATATAAAGAACTTACGTTACGAGGAGTTGGGATTCCGTCTGCCTGATGAGAATTTGCATAAGTTTTAATCTTTATGTTTTCGTATCATGAATGTTGGTAATTGCTGAGGAGAGGTTTTAATACGGACTGTCACTATTTAGGTATCAAGTATTATTTTATTCGACGTTTTGACACCCATTATATGTTCATATGTGACGTGACTGAAGTGCTGGCCCTCTTTCACCTATGCTCATGTCTTGTTTGGTTTTTGTGTCATTAAATAGTTGTTTATTCGTTCACAGGCGAATTTACAATGACATCAGACATGCCAGCTTAATACAACAATGAATCATAATTTATGTTTATAAACATGCAGGTGTATAGTTACTTTGCGTTCTTGCTAATTCCAAAACTAATGTTGCACTATTTATTCAAATCCAAGTACGAGACACTGCACACTTTGTAGTCACTACAACCATATTCCTTTAAAGACTACGATATTGCAACTGCCTGTCCATTACGATCCTTGTACATTATCATGTGTCTGTCTGCAAAAGTGAGTGTCGTACTCAGGAAGATGGTACGAGGAGTTTTCCACCACAGATTTCGGCGTACAGTTTTCCAGCAACACTCAAAGTATATTATGAAACGAAAGACGTTTCTTTTTTCTTAATTTTTACCAACCATGCTTCTTTTCACCAATCACTAATATACGTTCTTTTATCAATCGATTACCGTATAAAATGTTTTATTTGTGTTTCTTGTAAGTTAGGTGAAAAGTTTCCTTCTAGCCCTGATGATGACTATATTTAAAAAATGAAAGTACTAAACGTGCGCGATTTTCTTAGCTTCGTAATTGTTAGGAGCAATGTAAGCTCCCTCCTATCGTTTATAATATATTTATTATATCTGATTTATATAATAAGGCACATCAGATTAAATTTTAAGTAGAGAGACTTATCGTACTTAACATTGATCACTAATCGACACCACATCGTATCATCTTATTGCTTAGTCTCAAAGTAACTAATAACTCTAACATACTGAAACAAGCTCTTCACCTACATCATGTAACATAACAAACATTTTCGGCTGCAGGATAAAACTCGTTGGAATTACTCACCTCTTTCCATAGCGGTCGGTTACTTGTATTCACTCTGTAAGCTGTCGTCGTGGAACTCAAGTTTTCGCTTTTTGGTTCCTTTTAGAAATCATGTCTAATGTTGTCAGTATGAATCGGAAGACACGTCATAGTGACGTACATGAGCTAACGTGATAAGAAAACGCTGCTCAATTTACTTTTCAAATCATTGAAAAAATGCTTTGGAAGCGACTGGTGTTTCTCACTCAAAGCAGAAAGTCAAAATACCACGATTCAGATAACTAGTTTGATGTAAAAAAAACTGTTTTAATTGCCACTCATTAACTGAAACACCTATAAAATATGTGGATAATCTTAAAAATTCTTCGTAGTGACAAAATGTAATCAGATTTGTACTTTCCTATCCAAATGTAAGCATTTGATATACATAATATAAACATATGTTTATCTAATTGGCATTTTTGTAGTGATAAGTGTTTTTGCATGCTTTTTGTCTTTTTATCCTCATATCAGGCCAGCAGAATCAACATATTATAAACACGTTTTGGATGCGAACAGAGCAGGCGATCTTTGAAGGAACACGTTTTTATTTTTATGACCTGAATGATACGTAAAGTAGGCGTACAATGTAACTTTGAAATTATACAAAATATAATCTGAATTAAAAAACTTGTTGTAATTATGAGAAATGGCTTGGTTGCTGTCGTCTCAGCTGAAGGCTTGCATTGCCAGACAGCAAGCAGTAGGTTTGTCAGCAGCAGGGTGGGTTAAGGTGTTGTTAATAGTAGCCTCAGAATTTTTACAGAAGATGCAGTTAATTATAATTCGGTGCTTTCTGGAAAAAACTATGATTTGAAAATTGTGCAGAGATTGACAACTAGCTTTTACATGTTCTGAAATGTAACACTGGGCACTTCACAAAACGAAACACACGTAGTACCCTACGACTTTCTATCTTTAGTCGCAACTGGAATCAGCCAACACAAACAAATATCAGTGTAAAAATATAGGGTGTAATGAGTATAAGTACAGATATTTCTATTGGTGACCGAGGCAGTGTGCTGCACTACATTATATCAGTATTTACGTCATTTACAAACTAATAATTAGAGCTCTTACAAGTTGTATGTTTTTAGGTTGGTTAGTACTTCCAAGTACATGTGACAACAGCAAGCCATTAATGATTGTTTTTCCCTGGGTAGCATGTCAGGAGTTGTAGTGTGGTCTCATAGACCAAAATGGGCAGTGTATACTGACAGGCGTCATCCACTTAGTTGTGCAGTACGACTGTGCAGGAAACATCAGGTCGTAAAGTTTGTGAGGTGTTCGTGGGAAGACTGTTCGGCAAAGAGAAAAAAGCAACCAACTAACTGATAAGTATACATATTAAGGTACCACATATAAAAATATCTGCATTTACATCCTGTATATAGGGATATGAAATGGAACGACGACAAAGGCTCAGTGTTTGGTATAATACGTCGTAGGCTGCGGTTCATTGGTTTGACACTAGGAACACGCATGGGTCTACAAAGGAGACTGCTTACAAATCACTTGTGCGCCGCATCCTAGAATATTGCTCAAGTGTGTAGGATCCGTATCACATAAGACTAACAAGGGATACTGACTGGGTGTTAAGTAGGGCAGCGGGAATTGTAACAGGTTTGTTCGACCATCGGACAGCGTGACGGAGATGGAAAAACTGAACTGGCAGACGTATGAAGACAAACGAAAACTTCCTGTATCCCTAGAAAGATTATTTACGAAGTTACAAGAAGCAGCTTTAAGTGTGGAATCTCGCAATGTGCTATTACCTCCTATGTATCACTTCCATACGACACTATTAGAGTGGAGTAGCGCGCTCAGAGGCTTTTTAAGCGATCATTCCTTCCGTTTAAGCAATCACTCATTCCGCGCTCCATACGTGAATGGAACAGTATAAAGCCCGAATGTGTGGTACAATAGGAACTACCTTTCGCCATTCATTTCACAGTGGTTTCCAGAGTATAAATGTAGATACAGATGTGAGTTACTAGAGACGACACTGTATTTTCGTTTTAAATAATTGTATCGCGGTAACACTGTTAGCAACAATATTGCTGTGATTTAGCCGTATGTTACCACTGGTGCTGTAAACTAACATTGGTGCTATGAATTAAAAATACCAACTAGATATCTGTTGTGAGTGTGGACCCAAAACTGTGGACAAAAACTGCAATACAGATGCAGAGGTTGGACAGATATATGGAAACACCAGAAATGCAACACATTCAAGTGGTTCAAATGGTTCTAAGCACTATGGGTCTTAACATCGGAGCTCATCACTCCCATAGACTTAGAACTACCTAAACCTAACTAACCTAAGGACATCACACACATCCATCCCCGAGGCAGGATTCGAACCTGCGACCGTAGCAGCAGCGCGGTTCCGGACTGAAGCGCCTAGAACCGCTCGGCCACAGCGGCCGGCATGCAACACATTACAACACCCAATACGGTGTAGGAAAACAGCTTACAGCCAGCTCGGAAGCGATAAATACAGATTCTGCAAGGTTTTCCAGGGGAATGTTGTACAATTATTCCTTCAAAATAGTGGCAAGTTTGGATAACGACGATGGAGCTGGACAGCGGTCACGCGTCCTTCTCTTTACAGTAGTCCACAAAGGCTCAATGATGTTGGAGGTTTGGTGACTGCCGTGTCCAGAGAAGGCGCGACAACTCATCCTCGTGCTCACAAAACCAGCCCTGGACGATGCGAGCTGTGTGAACAGCTGCTCTGCCGTCTTGGAACGCAGCATCACCAATGAGGAATAAACATTGTGTGTTCCTTATCAGTCAGTATGGTCATATAATGCTTGACAGTAATGCGACCTTGTGGAGTACCATTGGGCCCATAGAATACCACGATATGGCTTCCCAAATGATCACCAAATGATCGCCATATTCAACTCTTGAGGTGAAAATTGGACTAGAATTGGGAAACAGTGGGAAACAAGACTAATCCAGAATGAATCTCTCTGCCACGGAGTGTGCGCTTATATAAAAGTTCCTGACCGAGCAGAACTGTGTGCCTGACCAAGACCCGATCTCTGTACCGTTGCCTTTCGCGGGCAAATGCTCTACTGACTGAGCAACTCAAGCACGGCTCACAAGTCATTCTCACACCTTTACTTCCGCCAGCACCACGTTTTATACATCTCAAACTATAAAGAAATTCTCCTGCGAAATTTGCGAGGAAAAATGGATGTTTCCAGAGTGAAATTTTCACTCCGTAGCGGCGTTCGTGCTGATATGAAACGTCCAGCAGATTAAAACTGAGTGCCGGAGCGTGACTCGAACTCGGGACCTTTGCCTTCCGCAGACAAGTATCTTACCACCTCTAGAGCACTTCCCCGCGACAGGCGGAAGTCCCAGGTCAGAGTTCGGTGCAGGACACAGTTTTAATCTGCCAGGAAGTTTCAAGACTAATCCAACCAAATGACATTCTGCCTTTGCTCGATAGTCGAAATTTCATGGCTTCGGCAGCACGTTTTCCTGTTAAGGTCATTTGCTTCACTGGTGAGTGGTTTTGTAATTCCAGGCCGTCCTGCAATTAACAGCTTATTGAGCCGCCTGTCACGATCACTCAGCACATACTTTGGTCCGCGTATGAAACGTCCCCTTTGAACAATTCTTACACGACTGTCCTTAAACTGACACACAATATTTTGTTAGCGCAACGCAATCTGACTTTCAAAATTCCCTACAAAAGAATGGCCCTGACTAACATTAAACTATATCTTCCAGAAATCACTTACCTCACAAAAATCTTCGCTGCTCAAGCTACTGCAATACAGCGAGCGCCACTACTGCCAGCTAAATAAAAGATTCAAACTATGGAAGGCACTAACTACTGATAGGGATAGTTAGCAAATGAAAGATATTAATAGAGAACAAACAATGTATTTACCTTGATATCATCATATATAAATATAGCAGTTCATGACAAATTTCAAAACTCCGCCATCTCTCTCCCCACATCCACCACTGCTGGCGGCTCACCTCCAACTGCGCAACGCTACGCGCTGTTCACAGCCAGCTGCCTAACACTACAATGGCGAGTATTACAACAATGCAAAGCAGACACAGACTGCCCACAGCACAGCCAGTGATTTTCATACAGATGTGGCGTTACCAATAAAAAAACCTAAACAGCCTACTTACATAGAGAAAACATAAACAGCCTACTTACACGCGTTGTGACTCAACAGGTAATGCTTTTTCACTTTTCCTGTGCGCGACATAAATCTTCAATACTTCCTTTGAAATACCAAACACTTCGGCTCCCTTCGTAACTGAATCACCCACTGCACGAGCACCAACAATTTGGTCCCGTTAGAGTTCACGTGACTCCGTGACTCCGCCCACACCTGCAAAGGACACTGTTGTGACGACGACTCACACTTGCAACGTATTGAGGACATTGCACATATGCCATTCGTGGCCAGATACAACAGCGTAATCTGTAGGCTTTGCTATCATCTGCATTTACGTTCAAACATGCATTTTCTCTAGTGTTTCCACGCTTCTGTCCAAGCCATATACCCATCGGAGTTGTGGATTTGGGTACCCACTAATGGTGGCTCGATTAAGTGGCAGAAAATGAACGCAGGTCGATCTCAGTCTAGAGCAACTAAGAACGCGGAAAAAAAAACAGAGAGCGGTGTGGCGTGGTGTGGAATGTGAGGGCGGTGCCGGCAGGCGCGTGTCCTATCAGACGCCACGTATCCTCAGCGCAGGACGGCCGCTTTTAGTTTATCACCAGAGGGGGCACTGCCCCGATAAAGGCGCCACTTCCCGGTCCGGCTTCAGCCTCGTAGAGACTCTGTCCGGCGAAGCAATGGTCTATCCCAGCGTTTACAGTCCGCACTAACTCAGGGAAACTCAATGTTACTACACTACTGGCCATTAAAATTACTACACCACGAAGATGACGCGCTACAGACGTGAAATTTAACCGACAGGAAGAAGATGCTGTGATATGCAAATGATTAGCTTTTCAGAGCATTCACACGACGTTGGCGCCGGTGGCGACACCTACAACGTCCTGACATGAGAAAAGTTTCCAACCGATTTCTCATACACAAACAGCAGCTGACCGTCGTTGCCTGGTGAAACGTTGTTGTGATGCCTCGTGTAAGGAGGAGAAATGCGTACCATCACGTTTCCGACTTTGATAAAGGTCGGATTGTAGCCGATCGCGATTGTGGTTTATCGTATCGCGACATTGTTGCTCGCGTTGGTCGAGATCCAATGACTGTTAGCAGAATATGGAATCGGTGGGTTCAGGAGGGTAATACGGAACGCCGTGCTGGATCCTAACGGACTTGTATCACTAGCAGTAGAGATGACAGGCATCTTATCCGCATGGCTGTAACGGATCGTGCAGCCACGTCTCGATCCCTGAGTCAACAGATGGGGACGTTTGCAAGACGACAACCATCTGCACGAACAGTTCGACGACGTCTGCAGCAGCATGGACTATCAGCTCGGAGACTATGGCTGCGATTACCCTTGACGCTGCATCACAGACAGGAGCGCCTGCGATGGTGTACTCAACGACGAACCTGGGTGCACGAATGGCAAAACGTCATTTTTTTCGGATGAATCCTGTTTCAGTTTACAGCATCGTGATGGTCGCATCCGTGTTTGGCGACATCCCTGCGAAACCCTACATTTCAGCAGGATAATGCACGACTGCATGTTGCAGGTCCTGTACGGGCCTTTCTGGACACAGAATATGTTCGACTGCTGCCCTGGCCAGCACATTCTCCAGATCTCTCACCAATTGAAAACGTCTGTTGAATGGTGGCCGAGCAACTGGCTCGTCACAATACGCCAGTCCCTACTCTTGATGAACTGTGGTATCGTGTTGAAGCTGCATGGGCAGCTGTACCTGTACACGCCATCCAAGCTCTGTTTGACTCAATGCCCAGGCGTATCAAGGCTGTTATTACGGCCAGAGGTGGTTGTTCTGGGTACTGATTTCTCAGGATCTATGCACCCAAATTGCGTGGAAATGTAATCACATGTCAGTTCTAGTATGCTATATTTGTCCAATGAATACAGACATTTTGATAGTTCACCGCATAACAGAAATCATCTATTACTAAAGTGCGTGTGCACGTGTGTGTGTGTGTGTGTGTGTGTGTGCACGTGTGTGTGTGTGTGTGTGTGTGTGTGTGTGTGTGTGTGTGTGTGTGCGTGTACTTGTGCGTGTGATAGTGAGAGAGAGAGAGAGAGAGAGAGAGAGAGAGAGAGAGAGAGAGAGAGAGAGAGAACGATTGTAGTTAAAAAAAGGCTAAAACGGTCACAAAACGAGGACGAGTAAGATCTACAGAATTGCATTAACTCAGTCCTGACCTCAACCCAGGCGACCCGTTGAATCACACCCTCAGCCCTTTCGTGATTCATGGGATACGTACACGTATGTTAGACTAAAGTACGGAATCGACCGCCACCGCGTTCCCTAAAGCCGCCACCGCGGCACGAGGGCGCTGCCACCAACGACTTCGCCGGCGTCAGTAAGATGCGAGCATCCCCTATCCGGAGTCCCAGCGGCGGGTGTACCTAAATTCAGACATCGAAGCACAGGACACATTTTTATGTGTTTGACATTTCTAACATTTACAGACTTCCACAGTGGTCACGGCTCTTCATCTACGGAATAGTCATTGTACTGAAGACCGACTGAGTTGTAAACCGTATCTGTACATATTTCAACATTCAAATCTACTGGCTGCAACTGACGCTGCAACTACAGCAAACAAAATTACTTTTACTGTTTGATATTAGATGTAGGATATATGAATATCTGAATTCTTTCTCCACGAACTGCATCTGTCCCTCGCTCCTGTGCCCACTAAGGAACCACAAAGCCTGCAAAGGAAGTTACAACATACAGTAGTATGCAGTTTTGAGCGCTGGGACGTCTATACCTCATATCTTTCTGGTGCTAACATGTAGCGAGATGCTTTCAGAAATTGGAGAAAAATACTACGCATCGGGGGATTAAAATACAGGGTGATTATAATTAAAGTTTCGAAGCGCTGTAGAAATAACACCACTGGCCAAAATGACGCCAAATTGCAACGGAATATTATAGGAGAAGGGGGGAAACGTATGGCGGAAAAAAAAAGTATGAAAATTGATCATTAGATGCTGCTGTATGTGTCAGAATACGTAAATGATAACACCTGTCGTGCGCACGACCCACTGAACTTGGTCTCAATCCAGGATCGCGCTCTGCTTGTAAATCAGTATTACAACGATGACGACTGTGCACACGTCGCTCTGCAGAAGTTCTGCACACTGAAGGGTTTGAAAAAGGCGTTGGTCCGATGACTGCCGTGGATCTGGAGACAATGATTCGGAAATTCGAAAATACGGGTTCCTTTGGTGTGCAAGTTGGTAGAGGGAAGAAACGAATTAATTAGACGCCAGTGGAAGCAGCGGCCACAGCAGTGCAGGAGCAGACGAGTGGTGGGGTGCAAACGTGTAGTGCACGGAGAATTGCACGAACATTCGACATACCCGTGAGCACGGTGCTTACAATCCTACGAAGCATCCTTCTTTGCTGTCCATTCAAAATTATCCCTGTGCACGAGTTGCTTCCTGTTGACCTGCCAGCAAAAGAGACCTTTGCTTTAGAATTTCTTGCTCGCATGTAAGTGGACAATGATTGACGAAGACTTTATGGACAGACGAAGCCCATTTCCATCTGACAGAATATGTCAATACACAGAATTGTCGAATACGGGCAACGGAAAATCCACACGCAAATCAACCATAACCACTTCATGCTGAAAAGGTCACTGTGTGGTGCGCGTTTACCGCATCATTTATCACAGGGCCTTGTCTGCACGTGCTTCCGGTCCTGTCAACTGTACCATCACTGGTAAGCGCTATGAGTGTCTTTTGCGCAACCACGTCATTCCAGCTCTCCCACAGCGTGGATGTGATCATTTTTAGGGAAGATGGTGCACGTCCGCACATTGCGAATCCAGGTAAGCAGATGCTGAAGTGTCATTTCGGAAATGCTACGATTATCAGCCGCCGTTTACCTACAGCCTGGCCATCCCGATAACCTGATCTTCTGGCTGTGGTTCTATCTGAAAGACACTGTGTTCCGATTGCAAACTTAGCTGCATTGAAGGCACGCATTGCGCAACACATTCTGAACGTGACCCCGGGAACACTTCGATCAGTTGTGGAACATGCTGTTTCTCGATTTCAATTTGTTGCAGAAAACGGTGGACACCATACTGAACATGTTTTGCCCCAGTCACACGGAAATTAATAGTCCGATTTGGTTTTGATTTGTGCTTTTTATGCGGTTTTTGGCCTCAGGAAAATTAAAAATCGTTTTGAGTGATGCTTTTTATGCGGTTTTTGGTCTCAGGACAAGTAAAAACCAATTTTTCCCGATGTGATGTGGCCTTACGTAACTAACAGTATCACACCTGTACACCCGTGCACACTGAGTAGTAGAGCTTGTTTAACGTCAAACGTACACCTTAGGCAGTGTATGATTGATTTGTCATTTGTAGTCGACCACTATTAAATTATGATTACAGGGCATTCTATTGCTACATTTTTAACCATTTATTTTTCTGCTGCCATACGTTTTCCCCCTTCACCGATAATACTACGTTGCAATTTGACGTCATTCTGACCAGTAATGTTATTTCTGTAACGGTTTGAAAGTTTAACTTTAATTATAATAATCCTGTACATAGAAAGCTGTGAGGAATGAAATGGGGCGGTGTGTCTTTAAGGCGGCCCAGTGCGTCTGTTTCATGAAAATAATATCAAGTCACCATCTCCTGCATTCCAAGAACATCTGAAGTAACTACCTGTGTTTCCTTATACATCATAGACATTGATTTAAAAGATTATTACACACCTCAGTAATTCTGCTGTTTTGTACATAATTTATATGTTGGGGGGGGGGGGCAGATATGCCCCAGAAGACTACGTAGAAAATAATGGTATGTGGTATGTCAAAGCCATCTTCAAATGTAATGTTGAAAACTCGTGCGCGACTTTTCATTGTCACGAGAATAAATGCGTTTTGGTACCGATTTGTTTCACTTTTTCCGTAATTGCCAATCTCATAATATCATTCCATAATTACATATTTAACTTTGAAGCCGGCCGCGGTGGCCAAGCGGTTCTAGGCGCTTCAGTCCGGAACCGCGCGACCGCTACGGTCGCAGGTTCGAATCTTGCCTTGGGCATGGATGTGTGTGATGTCCTTAGGTTAGTTAGGTTTAAGTAGTTCTAAGTTCTAGAGCACTGATAACCTCAGATGTTAAGTCCCATAGTGCTCAGAGCCATTTGAACCATTTTTAACTCTGAAAATCCTAGGTTCACATGAAAAGTTGGATCTGGTAAGGTTCATGGGATACATGCGTCCCCTCCACTGATTTTCAAAATCGGTCAGCTTGCAACGTTTTTGGTAGTGAAAGTGTATTATTTATCACAAAGGCACACAGCTTTTGATCTTTTGTTTTTCAAATATTTGCTAAATAAATTTTAATCATGAAAGGGTTAAGATGACATAAAATCAGCGAAATGTGCTAAAACAGGTAATTAAAAAGGAAGTAAAAAAAGAGAAGACCTGAAGTAATTACACTGGGAAATTTGACTGGCCGGGCATTTATAAAACACATGGTTGAGTTAAGATATTCTGATGACACATAAAAATTTCTCCCTAAGATTTTACGGCGATGTGTGAGTTCTTTTGGACATGTCAGAGCATCTGCCGATTAAGGAAGGAGACCTGGTTTCGAATCTCGGTCTGGCACAAATTTTCAACTATCCCCATTGATTTCAATGAATGTCCCCTAGCATCCAATGTCTGTAATACCTTTGAGCTTTAGGGAACCAATCGGACAAATTACAAATCTTAAAAACTGTATCAAATTCGTTTGATTGCCTGTTATATTAGAGACCAAATCTCTTGGCAAATGTACTGCTGCTCTCAGGTCCGGAAATAAAACACAGTCTACTAAAATGTGACGCGCTGTGATTTGTACGCCACAAGCACCACACAATGGAGGGTCCTGTCCCCGGAAGGAAAAGCTGCGTGTCATAGGACTGTACTGTGCGAAGACGAGCGAGGACGTCATCTGTGCTTTGTGACTGGAAGTAGGTTCGCCATGGCCGCTTTGTGGACTTAACTAGTTTGTCTTTCACTTGCAGCCACTCAACAGGGGAAAACGAAGGAAGCCGGCCGATGTGACCGAGCGGTTCTAGGCGCTACAGTCTGGAACCGCGCGATCGCTACGATCGCAGGTTCGAATCCTGCCTCGGGCATGGATGTGTGTGATGTCCTTAGGTTGGTTACATTTAAGTAGTTCTAAGTTCTAGGGGACTGATGACCTCAGCAGTTAAGTCCCATGGTGCTCAGAGCCATTTGAAAACGAAGGAAAATCACAAAAAATGTGTGTGAAATCTTATGGGATTTAACTGCTAAGGTCATCAGTCCCTAAGCGTATACACTACTTAACCTAAATTATCCTAAGGACAAACACACACACCCATGCCTAAGGGAGGACTCGAAGCTCCGCCGGGATCAGCCGCACAGTCCATGACTGCAGCACCTTAGACAGCTCCGCTACTCCCGCGCGAAAAATCACAGGTCAATGTCTTGTCGACGACGGGGAGACGCATCACAAGCTTGGACTGAGGAAGGAGATCGGCCGTACCGTTTCAAAGGATATATCCCGGCATTTGACTTAAGCGATTTAAGGAAATCACAGAAAACCTAAATCGATGACAATGGAGCAAGGATGGGAGTTGACCCAGAACGACAATAAATGGACGAAATGCGGAAAAATGGTCGAAGAAATCCACTACAGATCCTTTCCCTCTTTCTTTCTTCTATTTCCTGACCTTATCCCATGTCGTCACGGGGACGGAACGTTAATCTGTATTTGACAATGTTAGTGATACAGGGTGGCCCTCCTATCGACACCTCTTCACCCCGGTATGGAATTTGTGTACTGTATCAGTGTGCGTCTAATGTGAATCTATGAGAACATTTTCAAAGTGCTTGTGAAGCGTGTAACTGAGGCGTGAAGTGTGCAACTGCTAGATATTCACGTAATGGGATATCGGAAACCGCCCATAAAACCGCATCCAGGCTGGCCGACATATCAGCCCTCATTGCTGAATCGGGGTCCGGCGTGCCTTCCCGAATCCCGCTGTGGAGTGCTAACGCGCGGCTGTCCGGTTGTATCAGTATTGTTCCTTTCACTATCGTCGACAAATCACTGGAACCAGTAATGATTGTCTGTAAGAAAGCAGCAACGCCAGAACAGTATCTGCTTGCAGAATGACCAGCAGCGATAGGGAACGTGAACAAATGTAACATATTACGTATATATACGAAACGAAATCCGCAACTATACAACTACACTACTGATGACAAACTGCTGGAAACAGTACCTACCAAAAAATATGTAGGTGTAACCATCAAGAGCGACCTGAAGTGGAATGACCACATAAAACTAATTGTAGGGAAAGCAGAGACTCATTGGAAGTATCTTAAGGAAAAGTATTACATCCATGACAGAAGTGGCTTGGCTAACTTCTTCGACGGCATCTTGAGTTTTGCTTATCAGCCTGTCACCCGTTACCAAGTAGGATTAGTAGAAGAAAAGTTTAGACCCAACGAACAGCCGAGCGTTTCGTCAAGAAATTGTTTAGTCGGCGCGAGAGCATAAAAGCGATTCTCAACAAACTCCAGAGGCAGACACTACAAGAGGGGCATCATCCACCACGGAGAGGTCTGCGATTGAGTTTCCCAGATAGTGAGGTGTGCAACATGTTATTTCCTCCCACGTACGTCTCGCGAAACGACCACGGCGAGAAAATCTGAGAAATTAGGGTTCGCGCGGAAGAGGAGAGGAGATAGTGGGACCAGAAATACCCTCCGCCTCGCACAGCCTTTTGGGATGGTTTCTACAATGTTTTTCAGGTCCTCGTTGGCTTCTCCGTAGCCATTGTCATCGCGTCTAAGCCCTTTCTCTGTGTATTCGCGGGCATAAGAGAATTTCTGGACAAGTTGTTTGTTGAAACCTCCTGACAGATTAAAACTGTGTGCCGGACCGAGACTCGAACTCGGGACCTTTGTCTTTCGCGGGCAAGTGTTCTAGCATCTGAGCTATTCAAGCACGACTCACGCCCCGTCGTCACAGCTTTACTTCCGCCAGTACCTCCTCTCCTACTTTCCAAACTTCACAGAAGGTCTCCTGCAAACCTTGCAGAACTAGAACTCCTGGAAGAAAGGATATCGTGGAGACATGGCTTAGCCACAGCGTGGGGGATGTTTCCAGAAAGAGAGCACTTGCCCGTGAAAGGCAAAGATCCCGGGTTCGAGTCCCGGTCGGGCACACAGTTTTAATCTGCAAAGAAGTTTCATATCAGCGCACACTCCTCTGCAAATTGAAAATCTCATTCCGGAAGTTGTTTGTTTCTTCCCTGCACTAAACGTGGTTCGTTAACAGTTGTGTTCTTTTAACCGAAAGCACGTTTTGCTGGTGCAATTGATTTCCTGATTTGCGTGTTACGTCTGTTTCCTTCCGCAACTAACATGGCTAAACAAGGAAGTTTCTCAGTTTTTCTGATTTATTTCGTTCAGTTTGGTTGTCAAGTGAGCCTATTTTTTACTTGATTAGCTACTATCGTATTTTTCATTTTTTTACTTTTAAACTTTTCTTAATTCTTGACATGTACAGGGTCATTCATAAGTGCCTTCATGGTTTCAGATGACGACTCCAGGAAAACACAAGACATGCAGCGAATGACATATACCAGTGGACAGACCATCTCTCCAAGTTTCAATTACTAATACACGCCGTGGCGTAGTTGCACTACGGGGGCAGGCGTATTAGAAAACACAGACAAATTATTTGCTCTGTACTTTCGCGCCGAATTCATTCGCGATTGAAGATGGGTAAAGCTTGCTGCCGTCACTACTTCCCAGTCAGTTCGTGTCAGCGGCGTCATTTAATTTCACGTTTGTAGTGACGTTAGACGGGTCACAAACCGTGTCCATATCCATCTCCTGTAATGTGAATTACAAACTTATCTACTGATATTCGTCTACTTTATGAAGATCTTGTATTTTCATTAAATTCATCTACTGCATCCTTCGAGGTAAAACTGGTAGAAGGCGATCTCGGGGAAGATCAGTTTGGATTCCGAAGAAATGTGGGCAAACGCAAGGCAATACTTACCCTAGGACTTATCTTAGAAGCAAGGTTAAGGAAAGGAAAATCCACGTTTATAGCCTATGCAGAGAAAGGTTTTGACAGTTTTGACTGGAACTCTCTCTTTGAAACCTTGAAGGTAGTAGGGGTAAAATACAGGGAGCGAAAGGGTATTTACAACTTTTACAGAAACCATACGACAATTACTCTAGTCGAGGGGCATGAAAGGGAAGCACTGGTTGAGAAGGGAGTGAGGCATGGTTGCAGCCTATCCTGATGTTATTCAGTCAGTACACTGAGTAAACAGGAAAGGAAATACAATAAAAATATGGAGTACAAATTAAAATTCATGGAGAAGGAATAAAAACTTCCAGGGTTGCCGATGACATTGTAATTCTGTCAGAACAGAAAAGGACTTTGAAACATTTTTTGAACGGAATGGACAGTATCTTGAAAGGAAAGCGAAACAGCGATGATGGTATGCAGTCGAATTAAATCAGGTGATGCTGAGGGAATAATATTAGGAAACGAGACAAAGTAGTAGACAAGTTTTGTTATTTGGGCAGTAAAATAACTGATGGTGCCGAAGTAGAGAATATAAAATATAGCCTGCCAATAGCACGAAAAGGGTTTCTGAAGAACAATTTTTTTTATCATCGAATATAGATTTAAATGTCATATGTTATGAAGTATTTTTCTGTGTGAAATCTTATGGGACTTCACTGCTAAGGTCATCAGTCCCTAAGCTTTTTTTTTTTTTTTTTTTGGTCATCAGTCTACTGACTTGTATGATGCGGCCCGCCACGAATTCCTTTCCTGTGCTAACCTCTTCATCTCAGAGTAGCACTTGCAACCTACGTCCTCAATTATTTGCTTGACGTATTCCAATCTCTGTCTTCCTCTACAGTTTTTGCCCTCTACAGCTCCCTCTAGTACCATGGAAGTCATTCCCTCATGTCTTAGCAAATGTCGTATCATCCTGTCCCTTCTCCTTATCAGTGTTTTCCACATATTCCTTTCCTCTCCGATTCTGCGTAGAGCCTCCTCATTCCTTACCTTATAAGTCCACCTAATTTTTAACATTCGTCTATAGCACCACATCTCAAATGCTTCGATTCTCTTCTGTTCCGGTTTTTCCACAGTCCAAGTTTCACTACCATACAATGCTGTACTCCAGACGTACATCCTCAGAAATTTCTTCCTCAAATTAAGGCCGGTATTTGATATTAGTAGACTTCTCTTGGCCAGAAATGCCTTTTTTGCCATAGCGAGTCTGCTTTTGATGTCCTCCTTGCTCCGTCCGTCATTGGTTATTTTACTGCCTAGGTAGCAGAATTCCTTAACTTCTTTGACTTCGTGACCATCAATCCTGATGTTAAGTTTCTCGCTGTTCTCATTTCTACTACTTCTCATTACCTTCGTCTTCCTCCGATTTACTCTCAAACCATACTGTGTACTCATTAGACTGTTCATTCCGTTCAGCAGATCATTTAATTCTTCTTCACTTTCACTCAGGATAGCAATGTCATCAGCGAGTCGTATCATTGATATCCTTTCACCTTGTATTTTAATTCCACTCCTGAACCTTTCTTTTATTTCCATCATTGCTTCCTCGATGTACAGATTGAAGAGTAGGGGCGAAAGGCTACAGCCTTGGCTTACACCCTTCTTAATACGAGCACTTCGTTCTTGATCGTCCACTCTTATTATTCCCTCTTGGTTGTTGTACATATTGTATATGACCCGTCTCTCCCTATAGCTTACCCCTACTTTTTTCAGAATCTCGAACAGCTTGCACCATTTTATATTGTCGAACGCTTTTTCCAGGTCGACAAATCCTATGAAAGTGTCTTGACTTTTCTTTAGCCTTGCTTCCATTATTAGCCGTAACGTCAGAATTGCCTCTCTCGTCCCTTTACTTTTCCTAAAGCCAAACTGATCGTCACCTAGCGCATTCTCTATTTTCTTTTCCATTCTTCTGTATATTATTCTTGTAAGCAGCTTCGATGCATGAGCTGTTAAGCTGATTGTGCGATAATTCTCGCACTTGTCAGCTCTTGCCGTCTTCGGAATTGTGTGGATGATGGTTTTCCGAAAGTCAGATGGTATATCGCCAGACTCATATATTCTACACACCAACGTGAATAGTCGTTTTGTTGCCACTTCCCTCAATGATTTTAGAAATTCTGATGGAATGTTATCTATCCCTTCTGCCTTATTTGACCGTAAGTCCTCCAAAGCTCTTTTAAATTCAGATTCTAATACTGGATCCCCTATCTCTTCTAAATCGACTCCTGTTTCTTCTTCTATCACATCAGACAAATCTTCACCCTCATAGAGGCTTTCAATGTATTCTTTCCACCTATCTGCTCTCTCCTCTGCATTTAACAGTGGAATTCCCGTTGCACTCTTAATGTTACCACCGTTGCTTTTAATGTCACCAAAGGTTGTTTTGACATTCCTGTATGCTGAGTCTGTCCTTCCGACAATCATATCTTTTTCGATGTCTTCACATTTTTCCTGCAGCCATTTCGTCTTAGCTTCCCTGCACTTCCTATTTATTTCATTCCTCAGCGACTTGTATTTCTGTAATCCTGATTTTCCCGGAACATGTTTGTACTTCCTCCTTTCATCAATCAACTGAAGTATTTCTTCTGTTACCCATGGTTTCTTCGCAGCTACCTTCTTTGTACCTATGTTTTCCTTCGCAATTTCTGTGATGGCCCTTTTTAGAGATGTCCATTCCTCTTCAACTGTACTGCCTACTGCGCTATTCCTTATTGCTGTATCTATAGTGTTAGAGAACTTCAAACGTATCTCGTCATTCCTTAGTACTTCCGTATCCCACTTCTTTGCGTATTGATTCCTCCTGACTAATGTCTTGAACTTCAGCCTACTCTTCATCACTACTATATTGTGATCTGAGTCTATATCTGCTCCTGGGTACGCCTTACAATCCAGTATCTGATTTCGGAATCTCTGTCTGATCATGATGTAATCTAATTGAAATCTTCCCGTATCTTCGAGCCTTTTCCAAGTATACCTCCTCCTCTTGTGATTCTTGAACAGGGTATTCGCTATTACTAGCTGAAACTTGTTACAGAACTCAATTAGTCTTTCTCCTCTTTCATTCCTTGTCCCAAGCCCATATTCTCCTGTAACCTTTTCTTCTACTCCTTCCCCTACAACTGCATTCCAGTCGCCCATGACTATTAGATTTTCGTCCCCCTTTACATACTGCATTACCCTTTCAATATCCTCATACACTTTCTCTATCTGTTTATCTTCAGCTTGCGACGTTGGCATGTATACCTGAACTATGGTTGTCGGTGTTGGTCTGCTGTCGATTCTGATTAGAACAACCCGGTCCTTGAACTGTTCACAGTAACACACCCTCTGCCCTACCTTCCTATTCATAACGAATCCTACACCTGTTATACCATTTACTGCTGCTGTTGATATTACCCGATACTCATCTGATTAGAAATCCTTGTCTTCCTTCCCTAAGCTTACATACTACTTAACCTAAATTATCCTGAGGACAAACACACACACCCATGCCCGAGGGAGGACTCGAACCTCCACCGGGTCCAGCCGCACAGTCCCTGACCGCTCGGCTAATCCCTCGCGGCTATGAAGTTTTTTCTGAAAGTATTTGTATGGAGTGTAGCCATGTGCAGAAATGAAACATGAACGATAAACAGTTTAGACAAGAAGAGAATAGAAGTCTTTGAAATGTGGTGCTACAGCAGAATGCTGAAGATTAGGCGCGCAGATCACGTAACTGGCTAGGAAATGGGGAGAAAAGAAATTTGTGGTACAACCCGACCAGAAGAAGAGATCGATTGTAAGGACATATTCTGAGACATAAAGGAATCACGAATTTAGTATTGGAGGGAAATGTGGGGGGAAAAATCGAAGAGGGAGATCAAGAGATGAATATAGTAACCAGATTCAGAATGTGTAGGTTGCAGTAATTATTCGGAGATGAAGATGGGATAGAGTAGCACGGAGAGCTGCATCAGATCAGTCTTCGGACCGAACACAAAAACATCCCTGAAGATACTTATGAATAACCCTGCATATTCTGCACATGATTTTCATTATCCGCTGTCATATTAACTGAATGGTATATTCGTCATAAATAATATATACTCTTGGTTTACATTCAGCAATGACGTCACTGGCGTCATCAGCAGGTCGCGATAGGTGCCGCGTAAATAACGACGGACCGCAGCCGGTAACGGCGTTCTGCCTGCGCCTTGGAGCGAACCTCGGGTCTCCGACCCCGCAAGCTGGCAGGCTCCCATCTCGGCCCCCGCCGTCTCTGAGGAGAGTGAGGAATTTCTCGTTTATGGCTGATAGCGTGGCGAAAGCTGCTGAGTGGCCCCGCGGTTTAAACTTTCCGGTGGGATTCCTCATATGCTCCTGGAAGACCGTCGACAGCAATACTAACGACTGGCTCCAGGTCGTTCTCTGCCAATTTCTCTCTCTCTCTCTCTCTCTCTCTCTCTCTCTCTCTCTCTCTCTCCCTCTCCTAACCCACCATACCATTATCCTATAGCACTTAACAGGCGCCACGTTTTACCTTTCGGAAGATCGAAAAACTCCTGTGTAGGACTCAAGAATCGGAATGGGTCCCGTAAGCCAACGATCGTGATAAGATCTCCTCACTCAGTTCGTCCACGAGAACCAGAAGGAAATAAATATCGGCGCCCAAGTAGATGCCGTGTTCCTCGACTTCCAGAAAGCGTTCGATACAGTAACGCAGTGTCGCGTATTCAATATGAGAACTGTTTTGTGATTGGACTGAAGAGATTATAGCAAACGTAACATAGCATGTCATTGTTAAAGAATGAAATGTCCATCAGTAAAAGTATCCCGAGGGAGGCTTATAGGACTACTGAAGATTTGATGGGTAGGTCACATAACTAATGTTGAGGTACTGAATAGAATTGGGGAGATGAGAAATTTGTGATACAAGTTGACCAAAAGAAGGGATTGGTTGATAGGACACATTCTGAGACATCAAGGGATCACCAACTCAGTATTGGACCGATGTCTAGAGGGGGGGGGGGGGGTAGAAACCAAGAGATGAATAAATACAGTGAGCACATTCAGAAGAATGTCGGTTGCAGAAGTTGTTTGGAGAAAAAGAGACTCTCACAGAACAGAGTAGCATGGAGGCTTGCGTCAAACTAGTCCTCGAACCGAAGACCACAAAAACATCATTCTCTAAATACACTGGTGTGCAAAACTTAAAGGACAAAAGTAACTTTAGCAGGATATGTCACTATCAAGTAGCACCGCTCTTTGAATCTTGGACCATGCATTCAAAGACTGCTGCAATATAGCACAGAAGGTAACTGAAAGAAATACGCGATGAGACTGACAGAGGTGACAATAATTTGACTGAAGTCACTGCGCTTTATGATGGCTGTAGCCTATCTTCGAGATCTCCGTGAGCTTATCTTACAACAAGATTACACAACACTTATCACCATACAAAAGGTGTTCGATTACTGGCATGGTCAGCAGGCTATACAGATCTCTCACCCACTGGGAACATCTACTCATGGGCTCAGGACACATCTCGCCAACCACTACGACTGATGAACTCTGGTACAGAGTCGCAGTAATATGGAATGACGAACCGGTATGTGACGCCTAATCTCAACTTGACTCGATGTCCATCCCTGTTAGAGCCATTATTGCTACCAGAGATGGCAGCGCTGTGTATTGAACCTTGCATCCTGTATGCCTCCAAATCACTTTCGAATTTAATGGAGAAGGGGGGGGGGGGGGGGGGACGCACGTCAAAGCTATAAAAATTGTGAAACAAGTTGTATTGGCTCTTCATTTACTACATCGTATTGAAATTTCAATGTCTGAATATTACGTTCCAGTTCGACTCATAAGCGTGATAAAAATCATAATTTGGAAAAGCATGAGTGGGGCTACACCCCTTATTTGCTGTGTATTTTCTCATATTATTTATTCCTTCTGGTTTCCCTACAGTTTTATGCAATCAAAATGCGGGGAATGTTTGTATGGTACATCGAAATGGCTTTGGAATAGCATCACTACCACTGATGTTGTACCCTTTGGTTGAAGGTGTTTTTGTTTATTAGTGGTTACAAAGGAGTGACTTTCACGAAAGTTGTGTGTAGATCTATTAACACAATCTGCAGCATGACTCGTTCCAGTAAAGTGTTTAAAAAGGTTAGGAAGTATCGTTCTTCTAGGTATTATAAGGACAACTTGAAAATTAGCTTAGTAATTACAATCAATAAAGACCCCTCTTCAGGCAAGGAAACAAGTGCTTTGAAAAAGATAATTGAGGCGGCTAACGTTACTGTTGCACAGTTTTAATATCTGGTTAACTTAAGAAGGTGCGAATGGCCTTGCCGCAGTGTAACACCGTTTCCCGTCAGATCACCGAAGTTAAGCGCTGTCGGGTTGGGCTAGCACTTGGATGGGTGACCAGCCGGTCTGCCGAGCGCTGTTGGCAAGTAGGGTGCACTCAGTCCTTGTGAGGCAATCTGAGTAGGTACTTGATTGAGAAGAAGCGGCCCTGGTCTCGGAAACTGATATACGGCTGGAAGAGCGGTGTGCTGACCACATGTCCCTCCATATTCGCATCCATTGACGCCTATGGTCTGAGGATGACACGGCGGCCGGTCGGTATCTCTGGGCCTTCATGGCCTGTTCGGGCGGAGTTAAGTTTTTTTTTTTTTGTTTTTTTTTTTTAACTTAAGAAGACGAACAAAGAAAAAGATTGCTTGAGGCTGAAGAGGAGTATGCATATGGTTTGCACTAGTTCACCCAGAGAAGGTACGGCCGAATACAAACAATGTCAAATCCTTAATCCAGGTTTTCCGTAATTTACAATCTGGAAAATGTATATACATTTTCCTCACAAACCACTGACGGTAGAATACTTAAATTTTGCACAAATTAGTCAATACTATTGTGAAACATTCTGTTGAAAGAATTTTCATTTGATACAATATTAAGGCATTATTGTAGGAGAAAAGCCTTAAATTTTGGTGCTTTTTTCCCAGATATTTGGAGAGATGTAAAAACAAAGCAAAAAAAGTATTCATCGTATATCAAACTTTGAACAAAACATGGTTCAAATGGCTCTGAGCACTATGGGACTTAACTTCTGAGGTCAGCAGTCCCCTAGAACTGAGAACTACTTAAACCTAACTAACCTAAGGACATCACACAGATCCGTGCCCGAGGCAGGATTCGAACCCGCGACTGTAGCAGTCGCGCGGTTCGAGACTGTAGCGCCTAGAACCGCTCGGCCACCTCGACCGGCCAAAAAACTTTGAAGAAAAAGGCATTAATTTCGCTCTCATGGATGTTTCAGAAAAGAACATTTGGACTCACCTTATTGATAAAATTAAGTGTTTATTATTAAAACCGTATAAACTCAATAAGCATGAAAACTTGCATGTGTATGGACATAATGAAGTTTCATTGTCTTGAAAGGTTTTCTTCAGTGTATTACAGTTTGACATACATCCCTCGACAATCACGGATTTTTCCTACTGCACCGTATGTGCACAGAAACTAAGATTTCGTTATGTACTGTCCTTTCAGATGTTGAAATGTTGATGGCCAGTAATCTAATATTGCCGCCTAGAGAAAGATTCAGATTCTTTCTGCGGTTCTACGCTCGGTATAGCCGTCTGATGATTATGATTCATTTAGTTCCAATACGATGGGTGTAGAGGAATAACGGGAAAGTTTAAACTGATTGTAAATCGAGCCATGGAAAAAGTAGGTGCCGAGTAAATGGAATAAGGATGGGAAAGACCCATTGTGGGTTAATAATAAAATTCGGAAAATGCTGAGGAAGCAGTGATTGATGCACTCTCAGTTCAAAAAAGAACGTGCAAATGTCGAGAGGCAGAAGTTAGTAGAAATTCGTTCGTCTGCAAGATGATCGATGCGCGTAGGATACAACAACTTCTACAGTCATACTTTTGCGGAAGATTGTGCCGAGAACCCAAGAAAATTCTCGCCATACCATAAGTCGTTAGGCGGATCGAAGGCCAATATGCAGTCAGACGTCGACCAATATGGAGTGACAATAGAGGACAGCAAAAGAAAAGCTGATTTTGCGATTAAGAAATCGTTCACGCAGGAGGATCCTACAAACATACCGCAAAACATGAAACTTCCTGGCAGATTAAGACTGTGTACCGGACCGAGACTCGAACTCGGGACCTTTGTCTTTCACGGGCAAGTGCTCTACCATCTAAGCTACCCAAGCACGGTTCACGACCCATCCTCACAGCTTCAATTCAGCCAGTACCTCGTCTCCCACCTTCCAAGCTTCACAGGTCTTCTGCGAACCAGATGGTAGAGCACTTGCCTGCGAAAGGCAAAGCCGAGTTCGAGTCTCGGTCCAGCACACAGTTTTAATCTGCCAGGAAGTATCATATCAGCGCACACTCCGCTGCAGAGTGGAAATCTTATTCTGGATGCTGCAAAACATACCAGGTGATCAAAAATTCAGTATAAATTTCAAAACTTAATAAACCACAGAATAATGTAGATAGAGAGGTAAAAATTGACACATATGCTAGGAATGACATGGGGCTTTATTAGAACAAAAAAATAAAACACCCCATTTTGCTAGACGCGTGAAAGATCTCTTGCACGCGTCGTTTGGTGATGATCGTGTGCTCAGCCGCAACTTTCGTCACGCTTGGCCTCCCAGGTCCCCAGACCTCAGTCCGTGCGATTATTGGCTTTGGGGTTACCTGAAGTCGCAAGTGTATCG
Organism: Schistocerca serialis cubense; assembly: GCF_023864345.2. NCBI lineage: Eukaryota > Metazoa > Arthropoda > Insecta > Orthoptera > Acrididae > Schistocerca > Schistocerca serialis. The sequence goes on from NC_064646.1 coordinate 437,435,385, forward strand.
TGATCGAGCGACATCTCTAGGGATGCTGAAAGACAACATCCGACGCCAATGCCTCACCATAACTCCGGACATGATTTACAGTACTGTTCACAACATTATTCGTCGACTACAGCTATTGTTGAGGAATCATGGTGGATATATTGAGCGTTTCCTGTAAAGAACATCATCTTTGCTTTGTCATACTTTGTTACGCTAATTATTGCTATTCTGATCAGATGAAGCGCCATCTGTCGGACATTTTTTGAACTTTTGTATTTTTTTGGTTCTAATAAAACCCGATGTCATTCCAAGCATGTGTGTCAATTTGTACCTCTCTATCTACATTATTCCGTGATTTATTCAGTTTTCAAATTTCTACTCACTTTTTGATCACCCGTTATTTTGCACTGAGGTCCCTCCTCACCCTCTTCCTAAGAACATAGTAATGGACATCGCTGGCGTAGAGAAACAACTGAAAGATTACAACAAAATAGGTAATCACGTCGGCAACCTTGCCACATGAATCATCTGAATGCAAATGACACCTCCGGCAACGTACTGTCCTTTGACATGTGAATATCGCTCTCCCACGAGTTTTGTCACTTCAGTGTATTTCTCATGATGGATGTCTAAAATGAGGCGTAACCACGGAAGAGTTGCCGTAGACTCCGAACGACGGAGACATTAGGCTATCGGTGACTGGTGTAGAGGGGCGATGTCTCCGGCGAGGCAGGAGAGGCGCCGGGCCGGCAGCGGTCCCGGTCTGGCCGCGTCCGCAGCCGCTATCTGGGGCCGAATATCTGGCATTCCGGCCGGGTCAGGGGTCGCGGGTGGGCTGGCGGGATGCAGGCGGGCAGGTGCGCGCCCACAAACGCCGCCTGTCAGCGCACCGCCGCTTCACTTCCTCACCACCAGGCCCCTCCAAAACACCAATTCAAGCGGTTGCATGCGTCAGCTACGTCCTCGTGACGTCTGTAACTGAGGTGCGTTCCAAGCAGAGATGTCACTGAGTTTCTTTCGGCGGAAAACCAGAGCATCTCAGACATTCGTAGGCGCTTGCAGAATGTATACGGACATCCGGTAGCGAACAAAGTACGCGGAGTCGTTGGGGGAGCCGTCTGTCATAGTCGCAACAAGGCCGCGCAAACCTGTCCGGCCTCTCGCGTGCCGGTCACTCGCACACAGCTGTGACGCCTGCACTGTCGGGACGTGCGGACACTCTCATCTCCGGATCACAATCAAACAACTCGCTGCATAAATGGGCGTCTCTGTTGATAGTGCTGACACACTCGTTCACCGGTGCGGGTACTCAAAGGTGTGTGTCACCTGCATTCCTCGCGGTCTAACAGAAGAGCGTAAGGAGCAATAAAGGACCACCAGTGAGCAATTGCTCTCGCGTTACGAGGCTGACCGTAATATTTACACTACTGGCCATTAAAATTGCTACACCAAGAAGAAACGCAGATGATGAACGGGTATTCATTGGACAAATATGTTATACTACTACTGACATGTGATTACATTTTCACGAAATTTGGGTGCATAGATCCTGAGAAATCAGTACCCAGAACAACCACCTCTGACCGTAATAACGGCCTTGATACGACTGGGCATTGAGTCAAACAGAGCTTGGATGGCGTGAACAGGTGCAGCTGCCCATGCAGCTTCAACATGATACCACAGTTCATCAAGAGTAGGGACTGGCGTATTGTGATGAGCCAGTTGCTCGGCCACCATTGACCAGACGTTTTCAATTGGTGAGAGATCTGGAGAATGTGCTGGCCAGGGCAGCAGTCAAACATTTTCTGGATCCAGTAAGGCCCGTACAGGACCTGCAACATGCGGTAGTGCATTATCCTGCTTAAATGTAGGGTTTCGCAGGGATCGAATGAAGGGCAGAGCCACGGGTCGTAACACATCTGAAATGTAGCGTCCACTGTTCAAAGTGCCGTCAATGCGAAGAAGAGGTGACCGAGACGTGTAACCAATGGCACCCCATACCATCACGCCGGGTGATATGCTAGTATGGCGATGACGAATACACGCTTCCAATGTGCGTTCACCGCGATGACGACAAACACGGATGCGACCATCACGATGCTGTAAACAGAACCTGGATTCATCCGAAAAAATAACGTTTTGCCATTCGTGCACCCAAGTTCGTCGTTGAGTACACCATCGCAGGCGCTCCTGTCTGTGATGCAGCGTCAAGGGTTATCGCAGCCATGGTCTCCGAGCTGGTTGTCCATGCTGCTGCAAACGTCGTTGAGCTGTTCGCGCAGATGGTTGTCTTGCAAAAGTCCCCATCTGTTGACTCAGAGATCGAGACGTGGCTGCACGATCCGTTACACCCATGCGGATAAGATGCCTGTCATCTCGACTGCTAGTGATACGAGGCCATTGGGATCCAGCACGGCGTTCCGTATTACCCTCCTGTACCCACCGATTCCATATTCTGCTAACAGTCATTGGATCTCGACCAACGCGAGCAGCAGTGTCGCGATATGATACACTGCAATCGCGATAGGCTGCAATCCGCCCTTTATCAAAGTCTGAGACGTGATGGTACGCATCTCTCTTCCTTACACGAGGCATCACAACAACGTTTCTCTAGGCAACTGCTGTTTGTGTATGAGAAGTCGGTTGGAAAGTTTCCTCATGTCAGCACGTTGTAGGTGTCGCCACCGGAAATCGTCAGGGAATTCAATATTCCGACATCCACAACGCATCTCTCACAACGAACAACGCAGTGGCCGACGGCCTCCAGCTAATGAGCGACAGCAGCGGCGTTTGCGTAGAGCTGCCACTGCTAACAGACAACCAACACTGCATCAAATAAGGACAGGAATCAATGTGGGACGTACGTCGAAAGCATCCGTTAGGACAGGGCAGTGAAATTTGGCGTTAATGAGCTCTGACAGCAGACAATCGATGTGAGTGCCTTTGCTAACAGCACGACATCGCCTAAACCGCCTCTCATATGCCTTAGACGACCTTAGACGACTGGAATACCTTGTCGTGGTCAGATGAGCCCCAATTTCAGTTGATAACAAATGATGGTAGGGTTCGAGTGTGGCGTAGACGCCGCGAAACCATGGCCTCAAGTTGTCAACAAGGCACTGTGCAAGCTGCTGATGGCTCTACAAATGTTTGGGCTGTGTTTACATGAAATGGACTATGTCCTCTGGTCACAATGAACCGATCGTAGATTGTAAATGCGTATCTCCGTTTGCTTCGAGAACATTTTCAGCCGTTCATGGACTTCGTGTTCCCAAATAACAATTTCCCATGTCACCGGGCCACAACTATTCTCGATTGGTTCGAAGAATATTCTGGACTGTTAAAGAGCATGATTTGGCCACCCAGATCGCTCGACATGAATCCCATCGAACATTTATAATATAATCAGGACGTCTGTTCGTGCACAATACCTTACTCATCATGGCTCAATATTTCTGCATGGAACTTTCAACGCGTTGTTAAATCCATGCCACGTCAAGTTGCTGCACTATGCCGGGCAAAAGGAGGTCCGACACGATATTAAGAGGTATCTCTTTGTTTCTGCCACCTTCGTGTATTACTCCTTTTTTTTAATTTTTTAAAGTTGATCTATTTTGAAAGTTAGTCTTTTGGGACACTTGAGTCACATGAACCTAACTGCATCAGTGTGCTCTTAATGACAAAAGTAACTTTCGCATGATGTGTCACTGCCAACATAGCTCGACGAAACTTGCTTGAACCATACATAGAAAAAAGTGCTTCAGTGTAATACAGAAGGTAACTGAATGAAATACTTACTAATATGAATAGAAATGACACTTTTATTCAAAGACGGTGAGCCGTGGCTGGCTCATGCTATGCACAGGATTAAACCTTCGTTACGATTCTGTGTTTAGTCTCCCGCGGTTATCGCAATTATGCTGTTAACCTCTCCTTCCGCTAGTGGCAGCAGCGGTGTGTATCGATATTCGCACCTTGGACTATCTTTGACCTGGCGCTTGTAGTTTCCGGCTGGGCGGTATGCGATCTGTCGGTCGGTTCGCGTGGAGCAGCGAGGAATTATCCGCGGGACGTAGTTTGGCCGGCACCGCTGGTGGTCTCTACGCGGTGTCGGAGTCTGGGGGGCTGTTCCTATTACTATAAGGTCCGTGGCTCACCGACCCTGGACACGAAAGTTGACTTTTGATTTAATCTATCAGCAAGTCAAGATTGTTCACATTGTGTCGATTGGAGTTCGTTGTTGGCTGCTGGGATATTCCCGCAAGCAACAACGTGGTTTTCAAGTTGGAAAATTCTAGCCACCCTCCGATGGAATTTCACACTATTTGGTTATTTGAATTGAAGTGCACCAACGGAATCTTCTGCCTTGTGGCCGTTAACGTTCCAGTTACCTGCCCTGGCCGTGGACTTAAATTTCAGGCAGTGTAGTTTTCTCATCGTGTTGTTGATGTCCAGCACGGTGTGGTTATGCACGCCAATATCTTCTACGTTGTTCCGTTGAACTCCCTGTTGTGCCCTGGTCTGGTGAAGTGGAAGTTATTTTGTAGGTGAGTCTGTTGACTGTCGGTCGGTTGGGTTGTGGTCAGATCGTGAATGGATGGCCCGACTGGCTGTCTCACCTAAGCGAGATTTAGTGCTTGAATTCCAGGTCGATCCTCGAACATCTGAGCGCCCTTGGGTGTACTGCCTTTTTTTTATTTGTTCTTGTTGTTTGTACTTGTATGGCTTCGGCAGATTTTTTTAAAAATTAAGGTTGTTTTGTCGTAAGATTCTTTAGGCCTTCAGCCTAATTTAAAGAACTGTTTCACGTAAGACCTTTGGCATTTTATCGGTTTTAATGTTGTTGAATTTTAAGTGTTGGGCCTTCAGCCGATTTTGAGTTTGAGTTTTTTTGCTCTTAAGGCCTTCAGCCTAAATTAAAGACCTGTTTGACGTAAGGCTTTTGGTATTTAAAAAAAATAATGTTATGGAGTTTTAAGCGTTAGGCCTTCGGCCGGTTTAAATTTAACTTGTTTGCTGTTGAAGTGTCTTGATTTTTTGGGCCTTCAGCCTAACTAAATAATTGTTCTAATATAAGTCGTTGCCTTTTAAATTTCTGTTTTGGTTGAGTTTTGCCTAATTAATAACTGTTTTACCTAAAGGCATTGTTTTTTTATTTAATGTTGTTTAACCTTAAGTGTTGGGCGTTCAGTTGATTTTGAATTCAAATTGTTTGCTCTGAAAATCTCAGATTCTTTGGGCCTTCACCCTACATAAAGAACTTTTGTAATATAAGGCTTGCCTTTTAAATGTCTGATTATGCTTGCGTTTTAAGTTATTGGCATTCAGCCGTTTTTAAATTAAAGTGGCTTTTAGCCGGTAATTAAGTCCCAAAGATTAAAGCTGTGTGTTTAAAAAAAATTTTTTGGGCGTCTTGTAATGTTTGATCAAATAATAAAGTTATATGTTCGAGTGTAACTGACAGATCCTTATTTTGGCCTCTGTCCACAATTTAAACTAACTGTCCTGTCCTGCGGGTTTAGCAGGGCGTTTCAGACGGTAATTACAAAAGGAGGGATATGGTTCTTAACAGGGTGTGTGATCTCCACGTACGGCATTGGATCTTCTGCAATGTGCTCCTATGCTGGTCAGAAGGTTGGTAACGTGTTCTTGTGATAGGGCGTTCCAGGCTCCCATCAGCGCGGTGGCCAACTCTGAATGGTCGTTTGTGCGTGTGAACGCATTCCACACATTCTGAATCAGATTTAATTCGGAAGAACGGGTAGGCCACTGCATTCGCCGAATACCCATTCGTTACAACAGCTGCTCCACCTGAGCTGCTCAATGGGATCGCGCATTGTCATCCGTAAAAATGAAGTCAGGGGAGAATGCACCCCTGAAAAGCGCACATGGGGATGGAGTACAGTGTCACAATATGGCTGACTGGTAAGAGAACTGTGTTGAAAGATTTAAAGGCCCGTACGCCCGTATAAAGGTGATGCCTTCCCACAGCGTAACGCTAGGACCAACAGTTTCATCTTGCTCGACAATGCTTGACGTACCATCATATGGCGAGAGGCGGAAACACGTTATACATCCCAGGAACATCACTGAACATTATCTTTCTGGTGGCTCAGGGGGTGTGGGGAGGCATGATGTTGTATGAGCGTACTGACCACCACTCACTGGTCAATAATATTTGCAGATTGAGCTCCTTCCCCACGCACGTGTTTTCAGTGGTGCATTCGGCCCTGATATTTTTATGTACCACAATGCACGACCAACATCGCAGGCGGAGGAGCTTTACGAACGAGAGGAGATTCGGCGAACAGACTGGCCCGCCGATTCCTCAGATTCATTTCCCATCGAGCGCGTGGAGGATGCATTAGGAGACGTATTGAAGCACGTGCGCATGCACCAGCGGTCATCCAGCACTTGTCAGCCACACTTGTGGAGGAACGGAACGCCGTACCACTAGAACTCCGAACCAAGAAATGGAGCAAGTTGGAGAACATGCATTGCCGTACGTGGTAATCACACAGCCTATTAACAACCACGTCCCATCTTTTGTAATGTCGCCGGCCTCCGTGGCCGAGCGGTTCTAGGCGTTTCAGTCCGGAATCGCGCTGCTGCTACGGTCGCCGGTTCGAAACCTGCCCTGGGCATGGATGTGTGTGATGTCCTTAGGTTAGTTAGGTTTAAGTAGTTCTAAGTCTAGGGGACTGATGACCTCAGAGTTAAGTCCCATAGTGCTCAGAGCCATTTGAACCATTTTTGTAATGTCCAGGGCCCGTCATAAACAACTATGACTTCAGAGTAATTGTTTGAGTAAAAGTGTCACCGCTGTTCGTCTCATTGGGTATTTCTTTTGGTTACCTTCTGAAATGTACTATAGCAGTTTTTCCTGTGGGTGGCTCAAGTTTCAGAGAGCTATGTTACATAGCACTGACGCATCATAAGTTAATTTCCTACTCAAATAGGTCCATATTTTCATGTGAATTTTTGTCGTAGAGGGATTTTAAAAGGTTGGTAAATACGGAAAGATTATAGCAAGTACGTACTAAAATATATCAATTGTCATGAGAATAACAAAATATCAAAAAATGGTTTAAATGGGTCTGAGCACTATGGGACTTAACACCCGAGGTCATCAGTCCCCTAGAACTTAGAACTACTTAAACCTAACTAACCTAAGGACATCACACCCATCCGAGCCCGAGGCAGGATTCGAACCTGCGACCGTAGCAGTAGCGCGGTTCAGGACTTAAGCGCCTTGAACCGCTCGGCCACAGTGGCCGACTGAAACATCAAATATCGTACAGAAATTTACTACACAAAAATTGATGATGACTTTCACATGTCACATATCAGTGTCTTTCAGACTCTGCGAAGTACAAGCTAGTAGAATTGTTGTGGAGTGTAGTTGAGTTTCAGAAGAGTATATAAATTATAAGGGAATGTACTCGCTGACAGCAGGGTTTCTTGGGACGGAAAAGATGTTTATTTGATTTCATTTTCATGAAACAGACGCACTGAACTGGCTATAAACGCACGGAATCCCACTAGGTCGCACTCAGCCTTCCATACAGGATGATTCTGCGATACTGTTCCAAACTTTCGGGGTTTATGGAGAAGAATACGTGAATCAATCTGAGGTTTACGGACCATGCTTCAGAAATAAGCGAGTCGGAAGTTAGAGTGGTCTTGTACCGCACGCTCTCTGCTTTCCATATTTAGAGAGGACGTAGCATGGACAAAAAAAAGTGCAGTAAAAATGAGGCCTAGAAAGCATGCCTTAAGAACTTTGAGCACTTGTTCAGCAGAAGAGATGTGTTTCACAGAGTGTTCATAGTTCTTAAGGTATGCCCTTTAGAGTCCATGTTTACTAGATATTTTTTATTTTTTTGGTCCACACTACCATCTCTCAAAATATGGAAAGCAAAGAGCTTGAGGTAGAAGAGGTTCACTCAGTTTTCGATTCGGTCGTTTCCGTACCATGGCTCCGTACCTGAAATGGATACATTTACCATCCTCTATCACCCCAAAAAGTTTGAAACACCGTCACGGGAACACTCTTTGTATCACGTTCATGGTTCGTAGTATTTTTCTTATCTGTTAACGTCAGTAGAACCGTCTTGACAAAGTAGGCTTCCGCAATTGTCTGTGCATAACATAATCACATACCTTGTAAGAAAAGAAAAAAAAAATGCTTTGCATTGCATTCTTATATTCACAGAGTGATAAACTCATTGTCTCATGTGGGACGCATATCGGTTTTAGTTTATTTTTTGAACCTCTGTTTACAATTCGTTTTTTAGTTAAAGGTAGCAACTTGCTGTAACAGAATTTTTGTGTCATTTACGTAATAACATTCTGGTTTCAAGTAAAATAGAACGTATATTCTAATTGTCTATCATCATTAAAATTCGCCCATTGATACAACATTTAAATTTACAAAAAAGCGAATCAATATCTATGCTAGATGACGGTTCAAATACTTATTTTCATTTAATATTCGCAATTCAAAAAATTGATAATAGTAAATAAGGTACATTAGTTATTTTTATGATCTAGATTCTACAGGAAACTAATTAAAATATTGTATGAATTATGGATGCTTAAAAACGTTAAGTGTGTGCCAATTTTATTACGCAGCCTCAGAATGTGAAAGGAAAAGTTAGTCGGAACGGGTAATGATAGTAAATAAACGAGTAACTGGTTTTGATACTGGTTGCTATCTTTCCTTCTAAAAAGCTATAAAACGCAATTTATTTCGTCTGACACAACAAGCTGCCGTCACTGTGTTGCGCTGTTTTATGTGTTTTCGCCTACTGATCAGATCTCTGGTTTACCTCCAGCTGAATAGCGACTATTCCCCCACACTGCGACTTAATGCCCGTGTACTTCCCCTCCACGGCGCGCATACGCCGTGTAATGTGTGGAGCTATTGCTGATGTCATCCGATAAATTATCAATTTGTATTCTGAATAGTAATGGTGATGTCACGCTGCGGCTCCAATACGTGATGTCACTCCTTTCTAGTTTCCTGACGCAATTAGGAGCTGTTGCAGTCGCCCTCTCCGCCATGTCACCGTTGCCATTGCAGTCGTATTACGCTGAATGGCCACATTTCTTTTTCGCTCGCACTGAAGGTCGTTACTCCACACGTTAATCATAAAGAAAAATTTCAGCTAAGCTGCATTCTGCCGATGCCCGTTTCTGAACCTGTTCACAACTTACCACAAATTCATCCTGCGCACCTTTTGCCGAAATTCCATATTCTGTTTAAGCTTACACGCTCCTAGATGACTGCTTTGTGAAATACACTGAAGCACCTAAGAAACTGCTACAGGAATGCAATTTCAAATACAGAGATACGTAAACAGGCAGAATACGGCGTTCCGGGCGGCAACGCCTACATAAGACAACAAGTGTCTGGCACAGTTGTTATATCGGTTACTGCTGCTACGATGGCAGGTTATCAAGATTTAGGAGAGTTTGAACGCGGTGCTACAGTCGGCGCTCGAGCGATGTCACACAGCATCTCCGATGTAGCGATAAAATGGGGATTTTCCCGTACGAGCATTTCACGAGTGTACCTTCTGTCAGGAATCCGGTAAAACATCACATCTCCGACATCGCTGCGGCCGGAAAAAGATCCTAAAAGAACTGGACCAACGACGACTGAAGATAATCGTTCAACAAGACAGAAGTGCGACTCTACCGCAAATTGCTGCAGATTTCAATGCAGGGGCATCAACAAGTGTCAGCGTGCGAACCATTCAACGAAACATCATCGATATCGGCTTTCGGAGCCGAAGGCACACTCGTGTACCCTTGACGACTGCACGCCTCGCCGGGCCCTTCAACACGGACATTGGACTGTTGACGACTGGAAACACTTTGTCTGGTCTGACAAGTCTCGTTCCAAATTGTATCGAGCGGATGGGTACGGGTATGGAGACCATGAATTCATGGACCCTGCATGTCAGCAGGGGACTGCTCAAGCTGGTGGAGGCTCTGTAATGGAGTGGGGCGTGTGCAGTTGGAGTTGTATGGGACCCCTGATACATCTAGATACGGCTCTGACAGATGACACGTACGTAAGCATTCTGTCTGATCACTTGGACCCATTCATTCCCGTTGTACATTTCGGTAGACTTTTTCAGCAGGACAATGTGACACCCCACACTTCCTGTGTTGTTAATAGTGGCTTCAGGAAGACTATTCTGAGTTTAAACACTTCCACTGGCCACCAAATTCCCCAGACATGAACATTACTGAGTATATCTGGGATGCCTTGCAACGTGCTGTTCAGAAGAGATCTCCACCACGTCGTACTTTTACGGATTTATGGAGAGCCATGCAGGATTGATAGTGTCAGTTCCCTCCAGCACTACTTCACACATTAGTCGAGTCCATACCACGTCGTAATGCGGCACTTCTGCATGCTCGCGGGATCCCTACACGATATTAGACAGGTATACCGGTTTCTTTGGCTCTTCAGCGTACAATGTCAGTCAAATGTTGAACACAATTTCATTTCAGAAAGTGTGAAGTTAAATAAAAATAGTAGTTAAAACGTCATCCACTTATTTTAGTTGACTGCAAATTTTGTAAATTTAGAGTCAGTCAATTAGTCGCGTTGTAAATGATCAGAATATTGAGCACAAATCTCTATTAAGTCAGTAATTTTCTTCCATTTTCAACAATACACTGCAAAGCGTACTGCAGTCAGCAGCCGGTATCTTTGTTTTTACAATACTCTTAATACCTTGGTATCCATTTTTTTATTGATTTGAGTGAATTGCATCGTGTATTTCAAGTCCACTGCTGGATTAAGGTCTTGTCCAGATTTTTCCATGCACTGTATTGACGAGGTGTATGCAACTATGTTACTCCAGCATGTTTTATAATGTATCAGATATTTGCGTGTCTGACTCCTCATTTTTATATCAATTTATTGCACTCTATCAGTTTTGTGAATTACATGTCGTTAGCATGCTTTAGGAATACCTATTACGCAATCATAACTTTAACAATTTATTGGATTCGAACAGTTTCGTAAATTAAAACTATATACTGCTATGTTACTTTACATATACCTATTACTGAACCATCAGTTTAAGTCATGCTTACAAAATATTGACACTTTTTTTTTTAAGGGAAGAATGGAAAATCCAGTAGAAGCCGACATCGAGGAAGATCAGTTTGGGCTACGAAGAAATGAAGGAGCGCGCGAGGCGGTACTGACCCAACGACTTATTCCAAAAGAAAGGCGAACTTCCGTTTGCAGCACTTTTAGATTCTCATTGAAATTATTAAGCTTTCAGGGATAAAAAAATCTACAAGTTGTGCAGAAACCAGACTGTAGCTATAAGGATCGAAGGACATGGAAGGGAACAGACGGTGAGAACGGAATGAGACAGTGTGTAGCCTCTGCCCGATTTTGTTCAATCTTTTATACAGAGCAAGCATTTAAGGAAACCAAGGAGACATGTGGAAAGGAATTTGAAGTTCAGACAGAAGAAATAAAAACTTTGCGGTCTACTGATGACATTTCTTGTGCCGGACGAAATAACGCTCATCGGTGCAACGGTGGATTCTTAACTTTACTCCTAGAGGGGCCGAGATGGGAAGATTAATGTATCACACTACTCTTCACACAGAGAACCGCTGACTATAAACTTGTACGCAGAGTTCTCAGTTGTGGCACTGCTGGCTCTGTAGAGAGGCGACGCCGTCGTCTTCGGCGATGACTGCCGACTGGGCTCAGCGGCAGCGCTCTCGGACGTAAGTAAGCGAGCTGACGCGGTGCCGCGTGGAACCTCTGACAGCGATTACGTTTCCGCGTGGTTCCGGCGCGAGCTACCGGCCTTGCCTTAGCACCTCGCTCTTGGGACGACACCGCAACAATGTCAAAAACGGCCGAGGACTTGGAAGGTAAATTGAAGAGAATTGATAGGTCTTGAGAAGATGTAAGATAAACAACAGTAAAACAATGATGCTGATGTAATCAAATTAGGAATCATCGAATTTGTAGTTAAGTAGTAAGAAGCTTTTTCTAAAGGTATTTTTTCTGGGGTGATGCATCGTACGGACGTAGCACGCGGATGACTAAAGGTTCGCCACGCGGGGTAGCCGCGCGGTCTCAGGCGCCTTGTCACGGTCCGCGCGGCTCCCCCCGTCGGAGGTTCCCTCGGTCATGGGTGTGTGTGTTGTCCTTAGCGTAAGTTTAAGTTAGAGTAAGTAGTGCGTAAGCTTAGGGACCGATGACCTCAGCAGTTTGGTCCCATAAGTCCTTACCACAAAAATTTACCAAAAATTCAGACGACAAGAGAAAATAAACTTTTCAGATGTGGTGCTACAGAAGAACGCTGATGTTTAGACGTGGAGATCAAACAACTAATGAGCAGGTAGCGAGTCTAATACGAAAAAAAAATAATTTTATGGCATAGCTTAGCTAAAAGAAGCAATTACTTTGTAGGGCACATCGCAAGGCGTCAAGGAATCGTCAGCTTGGTATTGACCGGAGTGTGTGTGTGTGTGTGTGTGTGTGTGTGTGTGTATCCGGCCGGAGTGGCCGAGCGGTTCTAGGCGCTACAGTCTGGAACCGAGCGACAGGATAGAGTAGCGCGGAGAGCTGGATCAGACCGGTCTTTGGATTGAAGACCACAACAACAACAGCTATAACTATTTGTATATGCTTCAACAAACGGCGTGGCTTAGTTCATACTACCGGATACGGTCTAGTATGCTGCGTATTACGGTAGAGTTACATCAGTCGGATGTTGTCTTCAAAGAAAGTAATGACCATGAAGATCTATGTTTTATGCAGATGAGACGGAACTCACCTTCGTCCTCTCGGCGTTCTCGTATCTCTCGGAATTACGGGAAGATCCTCCTTCAACCTCCATTTGATTTCCACTAAAATAGTAATGTAGTTTAATAGTCGATTAAATTCCATTTCGGTAGTTTCTTATGTGTGATAATAGTCGTTACATACAGAGGATTGCCGGTCGAAGTGGCCGTGCGGTTAAAGGCGCTGCAGTCTGGAACCGCAAGACCGCTACGGTCGCAGGTTCGAATCCTGCCTCGGGCATGGATGTTTGTGATGTCCTTAGGTTAGTTAGGTTTAACTAGTTCTAAGTTCTAGGGGACTAATGACCTCAGCAGTTGAGTCCCATAGTGCTCAGAGCCATTTGAACCATTTGAACCATACAGAGGATTATTTGTTTCAGAAAACAAAATTAGGACATGACACTTCCTGAGAGTCTTGCTATTCTCTCACTTATGAAAGCAGAATTTATCGCAGAAAGTTTCTGGCTTTGCGGTGGTGTTTATTTTATTTTATTTTTTAATCTGATGTGCGGGATAGGAAGCGACGATTCTTAGAAATAACCTAGGAGCATACACATGGTACGTTAAAATTGAGCGAATCTAGAATAGTTTTACTAATCTCACATTGCATTTCGAGAATATAATTATAAAGAGTTTACCTTCTCAGGCTCTGCTTGCATACTTCGAAGGAAGTGATCTCTTACCTGTAACAAAGGAGATATCAGTTAGCATATCAATTGGTAGGTAGGTTTTGAAATAGTATGCTACAAACTCTAACGAACAAGACAAACATGCTGAGAAATGAAGTAAGCAATGAAAGGATATAAGTACTGAGTGAAGTGGTGCATTGGACTCGCTTTTCGGAGTACACCGGTTCAAATCTCCTTTCACTCAGCCAGATATAAGTTTTCCGGCGCATAGATTGTGCTCCGTCTCCGGTGGAACGATGAACTCTAAACGAGCAAGTGACTATAATCAATTCCTAACCTGTTACCCTAACACTGTAGAAACGTTAATACATTACTGCCTTGGCAGTTTGCACTGGAAAATCCTCTGAAGACGTACGAAATTGCTTTTCATCTTGTTCTTGCATTGTTGTTGTATAATGGATGGGAATGTAAGGCGGAAATCACAAAAAACCTAGCGTAAGGAAACAGCTTTCTGCTCAAGGTCATTGAGAAGTTTGATAAGTTGAAAGTGGGAAGCTTGAATAGTGATGTGGGCCGGGCAAATGACCAGTGGGCAGAGCATTTATAAATGGGCATTTGCCCAAAGCATTTTAAATGCCCAAAATTTGGCCGTTTATGTAACAGTGTTTTTTGAAGTTTTTACTACTAGAATATATAATTTACCAATTAAAATAAGAGACGGAGCGAAATTATCGATATTAGAAGTTAGTAAATATTCACATTTAAACCTACGTATATCATTCATTGCTTTTATTACGAAGAACGAAAGTTAAGAAGAGGGAAGCAAGTTTTTTTTTTCTTTTTTTACTAGCATTCCACCTCGCTGTACCAAGGAAGGGCGCCATTTATAATGGCCATTTTCTTATTACAGATCTACTCTTCACTCTCGCTCTCTCTCTCTCTCTTGCGCTCGTATTGTCACACACAATCTGCGTTGAACAGTTATGTAGTGATTTCTGGCTAAAAACAAAAAACACCATTGTCCTTATGTCATCGTTCTGTAATGTAACAAACTTTATAACCCGTGTCAAATCTCTGAATATTATTGAGGAATGATTATTGATAGCAAAATCATTACTGAATGTGTTACACAGCTGGCACGTGTTTCTTGATGATAAATGTGTTCTTGAATGTTAAACTGTTTCCAGCGAAAAAAAAAAAAACAAAAAAAAAATGCTTTACTGTAACATGTAGCGACATTTGAGACAGGCTGGAGTTTTCCATTCTGCTCCTTTCTTTATCTACTTCCGTATGACTGCGCTGCTGTGAAGATAAAATTGACCTCATCAAAGATGTAAAAAGTTATGTTCACAGTCCAGTTTATTTTCCGCAGTAACTCTCCCCCAACCCTCAAGCAGCTTTTGCAACATCGTTACCCAACCACTAAAGAAGTAGTATTGCAAAACACCTTTCCATTACAAAATATCAGCTTAAAATTTTTTAAAGGCGGCTCTTATCAATTAACCTTTAAAAATGTTTAAATTCCTGAAATTTATAAATTTTGAGCATTTGCCCGGGCATTTATCCTGGCCATTTGCCGTAACTTATAAATGAGGAGCTTGAAAATTCAACAGCTGTACAAGAGAATCAGCTAGCTTACACGTCCAGAAGCAAATTTTTCGCGTGACTGGGTTCACAGTCAGCTGTGATCCACATCGTATAAGCGGGGCAGAGACGAAGGGGGTATCATTCTAGCTAAGACACAGTGCATAGATGGGGAATTCCAGTGGCATATGAAACTGTGACACATTGGCAGACTATTTTGTTCGGCCCCTAATGTAAAGGTATGGGGTTTTGTTTTTTGCTTGTTCTTGAAGTGAGAACAACTGTGTGAGGTGAAATGACAAGTTTAATGTCGCAGTATTTCTCATCAAATTACAGCTTTTCACATTTCTAACTCGCCAACATAAAAACAGCGCAATGGATAACGCATCTTGCCAACATTAAAAAGTGAAATAAGTTTATACACAACAATGTTAAATATTGACTCTCTGAAAGAACATTAATCTTAAACACAATATTATGAAAGTTTAATTGGAAGTTTCTTTACATTAATCCCAAGCACAATAATATGAAAGTATAATTGGACATCTCTTTACAAAATTGCTCCTACACATACGTTATGATGTTGGTCAGTACTACGAAGATCGTCCGATTCCAGTTTGAAGTTCGGTACTATTTAGGATGACAATCAAGTCTACGGTGGATGGTTAGTCAAGTGACAAATTTGAGCGCAAAATTACCCAAGGCCGCTCGAGTTTACAGTGGACACAAGCTGGTAAACCAACAACGTTTACGCCTCTGCACCCGGTATTTACCTTAAGCTGCGACGTGCTGCTGTCTGCAAGGCCACTTTCTCCCACTGAAATTCCTACAAAACTATTTTGGCCTTTGCTGAACTTTCCGGCAGAACCTTTGCCTATGGTTCTCGTTATGCAAGAAAACATGTACTCAGCCCAAGTCTTATTATGTGGCGATATACATGTGCATGGTTGGAGCAGAGTGGATGTTATAGTGTCCTCTCAGTTCTCGCAAGAACATTATACTAATCTGGCTGGTTCGTTTCTCCGCAGTTGGAGCTAAATGTTGCTACAGATTATTTTAGCTGGGGGGCAGCCGCTGTGAATGCAGTGTCCACACCAATTTCTTCTCTGCATCGTACGAAGTGTTAAGTGCTTCGTTCTGCATTTGACGCCAGTTCAGAGAAGAGTCCAACCAAATTTCTCTCTTGTCCTGCTCATGGCAGAACTGTCTCCCTCCACTTGCGTTCCTTTTTCACGTCACGGCTTTTTTCGACCAATAGGAGCGTTCCTCTCATTTTGTAGAAATACCCTCTACCAATCCCAACGTCCCTTCTATCAAACTGCGTCGAAACTTCAGTAGTTTTCTCGTTCCTAGTGAGTTTCCGCCAATCGGACGTTTTGTGCCCGTTCTAGACGCCTAAAGTACATTGACCTTTCCGTGTGTCCCACTCGCTGGACGAAAATGCGTCGCTTGCTTTTGTTCGTATCCTGTTGGAATTTCGAAACGCAGTTTTCTAAAGCTTCTTCTCTGTTCTTGTACCGATGCCCTCGTTACAGGCGGCTCTCCAGCTTGAATCACCTGGCCCAGGGTCGCTGTCCTCCTTTCTGTCACCCCTTTAAGTGGTTGGCAGCGTAACTCACACAGCACGGTTTCGCTACGCCGTTGTGGAGCTGGCTTTTCAAAAGTAAAAGCGACTCGACTCGCGTTCCCTGTTCTGCCTTCCGCTCAAAGCCATGCATTGTATAGGAATGGTGTGTTAATTACCGTCGATTAACTGTCATCCCTTTTTGCATTACATATTGGTAGGCAAATGTTCTCATAATTGTCGATTTACGTTAGGTGTCATCTTCTCATTGCGATTTGTAAAGGTCTCATGTAAGGTGCGAATCTGACCATCTATTCTGCCACCTTACACTAGGAATACGCATTTGAAACAATAAAGCTGGTCGCCTGTTCGTGTGTTAATGTCGTCAGCATGCATGGAAAATGGCTGAAGCGCTGTGAAACCACGAGCACGCGGTAAGGCGTTGGACCTCCACGGTTCATCACGGAAAGTGAAGGTCGGAGGACTACCCGTCTCCAAAGCAGGATAGATAGCGATCTGCAGCAGATCTGACGACAGCGTACAATGGTAGTGCAAAACAAGTGTGTTTCGGAATATATTGTTTAGCTCACTCTGTTGAACATGG
This sequence comes from Schistocerca serialis cubense, assembly GCF_023864345.2. Taxonomy (NCBI): domain Eukaryota; kingdom Metazoa; phylum Arthropoda; class Insecta; order Orthoptera; family Acrididae; genus Schistocerca; species Schistocerca serialis. The sequence goes on from NC_064646.1 coordinate 437,452,585, forward strand.
GGGGCTCTGCAGCAGATGGCCACTACGCGTCCCTATGTCGACCCATCGACCCATGCTCCCAGTCACGCGATGAATTTGCTTCTGGACGTGTAATATAGCTGATTCTCTTCTACAGCTGTTGATTTTTCAAGCTTAGTGGTGTAAAACGTCTGCGCATTTGTAAGTTGCGGCAAATGGCCAGGATAAATGCCTGGGCAAATGCCCAAAATTTATAAATTTCCGGGAATTCAAATATTTTTAAAGATTAATTGATAAGAGGCGCTTTTAAAAAAAATTAAGCTGATATTTTGTATTGGAAAAGGTGTTTAGTGTATCTGGGATTGTAAAACAGTTAAGATCCTTAGACGCCAGAAAGGCATCTGGCCCAGACGGTATCCCCGGAAGATTTTATGTTGACTATGCTACAAATATAGCACCATTATTATCCGTCACCTATCAGAGATCATTGGAACGGCAGAAAGTTCCACGGGACTGGAAGAAGGCCCAGGTCATAGCGATCTATAAGAAGGGTAGAAAATCGGATGCACATAATTACCGGCCAATTTCACTGACGTCGATTTCTTGTATAATCATGGAACATATTCAGACATGAATCTGAGAAGCTCAACTGCAGAAACCAGCACGGTTTTAGGAAACAGCGGTCATGCGAGACAGAGCTGGCCCTCTTTGTGCATGATATACAACCGGCTCTAGATACCGGCTCCGAGGTTGATTCCATATGTCTCGACTTTCTAAAGGCGTTCGACTCAGTTCCACACTGTCACTTGGTACAAAAAGTGCGCGCTTTCGGTCTATCCGATGACATATGCGGTTGGATAGAAAGTTTTCTAACAGACAGGGAGCAGTATGTCGTCCTGAACGGGGTAACTTCAACAGAAACAAGAGTAACTTCAGGTGTGTCCCAGGGCAGCGTAATAGGTCCTCTGCTTTTTACGATTTACATAAGCGACCTGGTTGATGGTATTGACGGCGGCCTTAGACTGTTTGCCGATGATGCTGTAGTCTACAGGAAAGTAGTATCACACGAAAGTTGTGAACAAATCAATGAGGATTTGCAGAAAATAAATGCGTGGTGTAATGACTGGCGGTTATCTCTCAATATTAGTAAGTGTAACCTACTGCGTATAACAACGCGAAAATCCCCATTAATGTACAAGTAAAAAATAAATGGTGAGTCTCTGGAAGCGGTAACATAAGCCAAGTATCTGGGTGTGACTATTCGAAATAATCTCAAATGGAATGATCAGATTACACAATTAACGGGTAAGGTGAACTCTAGATTGTGGTTTATTGGTAGAATCCTGAAGCGGTGCAGTCCTTCAACAAAGGAAATAGCTTACAGTACGTTAGTTCGTCCTGTCTTAGAGTATTGTTCGTCTGTATGGGACCCTTACCAGTTGGGTCTGATTCAAGAGATTGAGAAGGTCCAAAGAAGAGATTCATTACTGGTACATTTAGCCATCGCCAGAGCGTTACAAATCTCATAGAAAGTTTGAAGTGGGACACACTTCCAGATAGATGACTCGCTAAACAGAAGGGGCTGCTCACTAAATTCCGAAATCCAATCTTCACCAAGTTTCAAATCAAGTAATGATCATAATTCAAAGATAAGGGAAATAAGAGCTCGTACTGAGGCGTTCAGACAGTCGTCTTTCCCTCGCGCGATCCGCGAGTGGAACAAGGGGGGGGGGGGGGGGGGATATGACTTTGGCGCGAGTTGTGCCCTCCCCCACACACCGCTTGGTGGCTAGCGGAGTATATATGTAGATATGTAGACATCGCCAGTTACGATTGCAGTGAGCACAGAATCGTCGATAATGGGCCGCGAGTCGTGGAAACTTGCCGCCTGATCAGATGAATCACTCTCCTGTTACACCAGGCCACAGGTCGTGCCCGGATACGCTGTCCTGCAGTCGTACGGTTGCTCGAAACATGTACCGTGCCACGGACGCTAGCTGTTCGGCAGTAATGTGCTACGGGCACGTTCATCTGGGCTGTGGTGTTAATAAAAGGTAGCTTGATAGCTGTGGACTACGTGAGTTTTATTGTGGATCACCTGCACCTCTTCATGGTTGATGTCTTCCCAGAGTGCGATGGCGTCTTCCAGTACGATAACTGGCTGCGTCACAAACGCCTAATCGTGCTGTGAACTAACACCGATGACTTGCCCAGCAAAATCGCCTGACCTGATCCCAAAGGAACGCATCTGGGGCGCTAGCGCCGTGCCCGCAAACCACCTCACCTGCGTGACCAGTGCGCAGGAAAAGTGGTGCCACGTATCCGCGGTAACCTACCGAGGGATTGTCCAATCCATGCCATTCGGAATCGCTGCCGTATTGCATTCCAAAGTGAACCAACGAAATACTCAGCAGCTGTCCATAACGTTTCGGCGCATCAATGGGTGAATCGTGCAGATCACGGCCTGTCACGAGCCTTTCTGGTTGCCCCACGTGGACGGCTTTCTTGTTACTCCTCTAAACAGTAACAGTATTGTATAAGTGTGTGTGTGGTGAGTGCGTGCATAGTGCAGTACCGTGTTTGTATTGGTGCTAGTAGTTGGTAACGACGTAGTTTTCTCGGAGGCAGACATTTCGTGCCATTTCAAAAGGAGTCTCTGACAGCCTCCCTTGATGTGATTAGGCGAACAAACGCCTCGTCATTGACTGGATGCATAAGCCATCGCCAGTATGTTATACAGGATGTAATTAAACGATACCGATAAGCTACAAGATGTTGTTGTGGGTGTCTTGAGGAACAAATCGAGGGTAATGTCATACGACGGTCACTCCAAAAGAAATACATTTTTTTTAATCCATCTTTTATTCTACATGTTTGAATGTTTTACAGTGTGTAGATACATCCTTTAGGAACAATATTTTCATTTCTCCACATAATTTCCATCCCTCTCAACTGCCTTACGCCATCTTGGAACCAGCGCCTGTATACACGCACGGTAAAATTCTGGACCAACCTGTTGGAGCCACTGTTTGGCAGCGTGCACAAGGGAGTCATCATCATCAAACCTTGTTCCACGTAGAGAGTCTTTCAGTTTCCCAAAGAGCTGATACTCACATGGAGCTAGGTCAGGACTGCAAGGCGGGTGTTTCAGTGTTGTCCATCCGAGTTTTGTGACTGCCATGTGGCCGTGCATTGTCGTGCAACAGCAAAACATCCTGCTTTTGCCGATGTGGTCGAACACGACCCAGCCGAACTTGAAGTTTCTTCAGTGTCGACACATATGCATCAGAATTTATGGTGGTTCCACTTCGCATGATGCCCACAAGCAAGAGTCTTTCCGAATCGAAAAACACCGTAGCCACAACTTTTCTAGCAGAAGGTGTGGTTTTGAATTTTTTTTTTCCTTGGGTGAATTTGCATGATGGCACTCCATTGATTGCCTCTTCGTCTCTGTTGAAAAATGATGGAGCCATGTTTCATCACCTGTCACAATTCTTCCAAGAAATTCATCCTCACCATTTTCGTACTGTTCCAAAAGTTCGCTGCATACCGTTTTTCTTGTTTCTTTGTGAGCCACTGTCAACATCCTGGGAACCCGCCTGGCACAAACCTTTTTAAACGCCAACACTTTCAGTATTACGCAAACACTTCCTTCCCCTATCCCAACGTAGCGTGACAATTCGTTCACTGTGATGTGTCTGTCAGCCGTCACCAATTCGTTAACTCTCTGCACATTGTCTGTAGTGTGTACAGTACGAGGCCTGCCGCTGCGAGGACAATCCTCAATATTGCCGTGCCCGCTTTCATCACGTAACCTGCTTGCCCGCCGACAAACTGTACTGCGATCGACAGGAGCATCTCCACACACCTTTTTCAACCTCTTGTGGATGTTTCCCACTGTCTCGTTTTCACAACACAGGAATTCTATGACAGCACGTTGCTTCTGACGAACGTCAAGGGTAGCAGCCATCTTGAAGACATGCTATGACGGCGCCACTCACGGGAACAGGTTGAACTAAGTTTGAAAACAAGCGGGAAGGATGTATCTACAAACTGTAACTTTCACACATGCAGAATGAACACTGTATTTTTACAAAATAGTGTGCATTTCTTTTGGAGTGACCCTCGTACAATAACGCTAGAGAGCACTGTTATTCTTGGCTTGGCGCTAGGTGATACTTTGAGCAGTAAGCACGAGTTTTTACGCTCTGCAGCGGTGGTCGTCAAACTCTTTTGCTCAAGAGCCGATACTGACTTTGTGGGGCGGCACCTCAGAACGTATTTTATTATTAATTCGAAAGCTCCATAAATTAGAGTTTATGGGCGCTCAATAGAGAAACTACAGGAATGGCGCGACAAGTTTGCCGCCGGCTCCCACGTAGTGATCGTTAAAGCCGGCACCATTTGGAACACTTCCTATCGACTGATCTGTTTCAGATTGTTGCCACCCTCGGTGACTCCAAAGTTGAGACACTTGTAACTGCCTGACTTGTTGTTGTGTTGCCTGTGTGAGCGGATGGTGGATTGTTTAAAACAGTGATCGTACTAAATGCACTATTCAATATGAAACGTGATCACCAATGTTTACTAAATCTTTGAAATGTCATCTTTCTTGTACCGGTACCCCTCGCGTTGTATTACAACAGCCTTCATTTAGTTTTATATTTCTTGCTACAAATAAGTATGGGACTCTGTAACACGCGTTCACGAATCTATGTTACCTGCACGTCGAAATTTATACCGTGACAGCTGTTCCATACAAGTCGCGCACGCCTGTGTGTTGTCAGTACTGGAAGACAAACAACAACAAAATTTCTGCTCCGACATTTTCTAAGCTCGCAGTGGCCGCGCCTCTCGCCCCCTCTGCCCCTGAGGTAAGCGGCGAACCGTGCCTGCAAGGGAAAATCCCCGACGCAACCCCCTCAGATTTACTGATAAGATGACCCGGTACAAGCTCAAAATGTGCAACATCGAGCGAATTGGACGAACCACGACATCGTGGTTATGTGCTCGCGGTGTTGGAATGAAAATGCCAGCTCCCATGTTCAAATCTCCCTCGTGCCCCATTTTTTTTTTCACAAAATTATCACCTGTCCGTCCGGTCACTGACGTATCTGTTCGCTGTATTCAAATTTGCCTCTGTGTCGTGACGTAACGTCCGTTTGTAAAAGCTAGGTGTAAGGAAGGGACCTCCAGACCTAGGTACCTCCTATTTGCTCCACACTAGTACCACATGTTACGAGTCTTTCCTTCCGTTTTGGAAATTTTGACCCTTTTTTATTTCTTTTTTGTAACATAGTTCACTCCCGTTTATTTCTTGTTTTCATTTGTCTGAGAGGTCTATGCGGCACGTCGCAATTCGTCACATTTACTCGCGACAGTAATGTATTCTTAACACATGACTGATGTTCCATAACCAATGTATTGTATCACAGTTGCCAGGACTACGGAGGGAGAAGACACGTCAATGACCGCACGGAAACTTAATAATTTTTTGAAAAAAAAAGAAAAAAAGGGGCGGCCGGAGTGGTCGAGCGGTTCTAGGCGCTACAGTCTGGAACCACGCAGCCGCTGCGGTCGCAGGTTCGAATCCTGCCTCAGGCATGGGTGTGTGTGATGTTCTTAGGTTAGGTAGGTTTAAGTAGTTCTAAGTTCTAGGGGACTGATGACCTCAGAAGTTAAGTCCCATAATGCTCAGAGCCATTTGAATCTCTTTTTTTTTTTTGTTTTTTTTTTGTTTTTTGTTTTTTTTTTTGAAAAAAAAAATGCTGGGCGCGAGGGTTATTAGAACACGGATGTCCCACTTCGCAATCCAACAACGTGGCCACATGACCACCACGCCGTCATTCTTGATATTGCACATTTTGAGCTCGGACCGTTCTCTGGTTCTATTTTGCTTCTATTTTGAGAGTTCAGTACACCTTTTTTGCTGTTTTCATGCTTGATCCTTGTTCAGCTTGGAAATTTGAAAATTTGTGGTAAGTTTTATGCGACCAAACTGCCGAGGTCATTGGTCCCTAGGCTTAGCACTACTTAATCTAACTTAAACTAACTTACGCTAAGGACAACACACACACACACACACACACACACACACACACACACACACACACACACACACACACACATGCTCGAGGGAGGACTCGAACCTCCGAATGGGGGAGCCACGCGAACCGTGGCAAGGCGCCCTAGACCGCGCGGCTACCGTATTCAGTTTTTGATGGGCTATCCACTGGACCGTTCTACCACTAAATGTGAGGTGGTGACATGGAGAGTTTCCCTTATTAGCGCATGGCTAAATTCACTAAAGTCAAATAAGCACATGTTAAAATGTTACTGTCTCTGTAAGTCTTCATGTTTGTTGCTGAACAGGAAAATTACTCTCTTAAGAAGCTCCTGACGCTAGTTGACTGTTTTGGGTTCGACTGTTAGTTGCTAGAAGCATATTATTATAAAATACGGCTCACAACCGCGGTTGGCAGGAAAACTTGGTTCGGGCCGCAGTTTGCTGACCTCTGCCCTGCAGCGTTATTATGACATTTGTGGACGTTCCCGGCGACAATGTCATCGCACGACGTTGCATCTGAGGTTCGCCACCGTACCACGTTACATTTCTTGCCAAAAACGCCTAGTAGGCCAGGTGTCGTGGAGGATACCCAACTTCGTAACCTTTTAACGCTGGCTCCCGCGGCAGGAAACTGTAAAAGTCCTGAAACGCATATCCTACCACTGAGGTAAATATCGGCCGTCAAGGTCAGTACAGTGTGGACGTTAAAGAAGACTACGATTCCGTGGAATTGCTCACAGCTTCAGGTATTTTTGGCTATACTTACTCATACGCTGTATCACTAGAGATCGAAAGGCGTGGATTTGCCGCCGTCTAAAATAGCAGGAACAGTGCCATGCATCGTCAGCCTGCTCTGGATCGCGACAAGAATTTCGCCTGCTGAGTACTGCCGTATCTGATGGCGCCCATTCTCTGGATCGGCCCCCTAATCCGGCAGGCACACCTACGGACCTACGGCTGCCCCCCCCCCCCCCCCCTCCTCCTCCGTGCCATACACACAACGCTCGCTTAAAAAGCGCGCGGCGGCCCGCCCACGGTATCTGCCATCTGGGCCGGTGTCGCCTCTGCCCACCACGAAGGCGTCGGAGATTATGGGGACGCAAACGAGGCGACAACGCCCATCGTTGCAGCCCGGTGATCGATGGATGGCGAGTCACGGCAGGTTCACGGCCGCCGCCGCGCCGCGCCGCGCCGGGCCGGCTGCGAGGGCGCGTAGCGCCGCACGTGCAGTGCTGTCGCTGCCCGAGAACAGCACAGCACAGCACAGTAGCTGCCAACTGCCGTAACGTTCTTGTGACGTACCGCCTCTTTCGAACCACCTAAATGAAGAAAAACGCCTTCTGCCGCGTCCAACACTCACTCCCCCCCCCCCTTTCCAACCAAATACATTCGCTCAAAAAAATAAAGTCTCTCTGTAAAATGTTCACCCCATGAGACAAAGGGCTTCCTCACCAGGCCCATTTCTCGAAGACCCAGCATCCATTCATAGGACCTGCGAACGAAAGGGATATCGACAAATGTTCAAATGTGTGTGAATTCCTAAGGGACCAAATTGCTGAGGTTATCGGTCCCTAGACTTACACACTATTTAAACTAACTTATGCTAAGAACAAAACACACACACACACACACACACACACACACACACACACATGCTCGAGGGAGGACTCGAACCTCCGGCGGCAGAGGCCAAGCAATCAGTGACATGGCGCCTCTAACCGCGCGGCCACTCCGCGCGGCGGATATCGACACTGGAAGAATAAACACAATACATAAATTTAGATAAACACATCTGTCCACTAATATCCATCACACCCTAAGATTACGGCAGGCTCTGGAATACAGAGTCACAACGAAATAATATAAAACACTTCAATATTTTTACTAGTTAAAAACAGTCTTGGTTGCAATTTTAGTTTTTTATTTTTCAACGACGCGTTTCGCCTTATTTAGGCATCTTCAGGTTATCCTAATTTTATAGTTCTTAGGAGAATCCTTTAGTCAGTGTAGCCAAAGGGCACCGTCGAATATATCAGGCAAACATCGCCTTCGTTAAACTCAGTAAAAACTTTTCTAGATGGACGCGAGTGACACCAAGATCTGCATAACGCGTTCCCGTTCACAGGAGCGAGTAACAGAACGCGTTATGCAGATCTTGGTGTCACTCGCGTCCATCTAGAAAAGTTTTTACTGAGTTTAACGAAGGCGATGCCGGCCTGATGTATTCGACGATGCCCTTTGGCTACACTGACTAAAGGATTCTTCTAAGAACTACCAAATTAAGATAACCTGAAGAAACCTAAATAAGGCGAAACGCGCCGTTGAAAAATAAACTAAAATTGCAACCAAGACTGTTTTTAACCAATACTGTTAAGCGCTGGTTTGCTGTATACCACATATGGATTGGAAGGACTTAATATTTTCATTTTTAACTATTTTAAAATGCATGCCAATACATATACACTCATAAGAAAAATTTTGTATCACCTCGGTTCCTGACCCTGGGCAGGAAATTGGAATAGAGATCAAAATAAACATCATATCCGCCCTTTATTGCTCATGAAAACCACACTTGGATGTTGTACCACCATACAGCGAGACCTTGAGAGGTGGTGGTCCAGATTGCTGTACACACCAGTACTCTAATACCCAGTAGCACGTCCTCTGGATCAGGGCTTCCCAACAAAATTTTCTCGAGGACCCCCTCATCGAGCATGATTGGTACCTTGTCATATCACAGTATCAAGTACCTAAAAAACCAAATTAAGAGCCTTTTTATACGTTTTCTATTTTTGGTGCTTAGAAAAACATTGACATATTCATTATTGAAAAAGTATTGAGCTTAAAACTTTTTCAATTTAGTCGTCATTGTTATTGTTAAATTTTTGATTATTGCTCAAAATCTTTGTCTTCAAATCTGGATGTTTAGTATCACAAACTCCTTAAAAAAAAAACTGAGTATGAACTGAAAATGACAGGAAATAATTAAAACTGATTTATTCTAATAGCATCTTGCGGACCCCTCTGGCATAGCTCGCGGACCCCTGGGGGTTCGCGGACCACCTGTTGGGAACCACTGCTCTGGATCGATGCATGCCTGTATTCGTCGTGGCATGCTATCCACAAGTTCATCAAGGCACTGTTGGTGTAGACTACCACACTCCTCAACGGCGATTCGGCGTAAATCCCTCATAGTGGTTGGTGGGTCACGTCGTCCATAAACAGCCCTTTTCAATCTATCCGAGGCATGTTCGATAGGATTCATTTCTGAAGATCATGCTGGTCACTCTATTTATTCTGAAGGAAGTCATTCACAAGATGTGCACGATGGGGCCGCGAATCGTTGTCCATGAAGACGAATGCCTCCCCAATATGTTTGCACTATAGGTCAGAGGATGTCATTCACGTATCGTACATCCGTCACGGCACCTTCAATGACCACCAGCGGCGTACGTCGGCCCCACATCATGCCACCCCAAAACGTCGGGGAACTTCCACCTTGCTGCACTCGCTGGACAATGTGTCTAAGGCCTGAGCCGGCTGCCTCCAAACACGTCTCCGACGTTTGTCTGGTTGAAGGCACATGTGACACTCATCAGTGAAGAGAACGTGATGACAATCCTGAGCGGTTCATTCGGCATGTTGTTGGACCCATCTGTATCGCGCTGCATGGTGTCGTGGTTGCAAAGATGGACCTCGCCAGGGACATCGGAAGTGAAGTTGCGCATCATGCAGCCTATTGCGCACAGTTTGACTCGTAACACGACGTCCTATGGCTGCACGAAAAGCATTATTCAACATGGTGGCGTTGCTGTCACGGTCCCTCCGACCCATAAACCGTAGGTAGCTGTCATTCACTGCAGTAGTAGCCCCTGGGCGGCCTGAGCGAGGCATGTCATCGACAGTTCCTGTCTCTCTTGAAACGTCCCCTTTGAACAATTTATACAAGTGACTGTGCTTAAACTGACACACAATATTTTGTTAGCGCAACGCAATCTGACTTTCAATAATCCCTACAAAAGAATGGGCCCTGACTAACAGTAAACCATACCTTTCACAAATCACTTACCTCACAAAAATCTTCGCTGCTCAAGCTACTGCAATACAGCGAGCGCCACTACTGCCAGCTAAATAAAAGATTCAAACTACTGAAGGCACTAACTACTGATAGGGATAGGTAGCAAATGAAAGATATTAATAGAGAACAAACAATGTATTTACCTTGATATCATCATATATAAATATAGCAGTTCATGACAAATTTCAAAACTCCGCCATCTCTCTCCCCACATCCACCACTGCTGGCGGCTCACCTCCAACTGCGCAACGCTACGCGCTGTTCACATCCAGCTGCCGCTGCCCAACACTACAATGGCGAGTATTACAACAATGCAAAGCAGCCACAGACTTCACACAGCACAGCCAGTGATTTTGATACAGAGGTGGCGTTACCAATAAAAAAACCTAAACAGCCTACTTACACTCTGTATCTCCTCCATGTCCGAACAACATCGATTTGATTCACTGCTAGACGCGTGGTCACTTCCCTTGTTGAGAGCCCTTCCTGGCACAAAGTAACAATGCGAACGCGATCAAACCGCGGTATTGACCCTGGCATGGTTGAACTACAGACAACACGAACCGTGTATCTCCTTTCTGTTGGAATGACTGGAACTGATCGGCTGTCGGACCCCCTCCGTCTAATAGGCGCTACTCGTGCATGGTTGCTTACATCTTTGGGCGGGGTTAGTGACACCTCTGAACAGTCAAAGGAAATGCGTCTGTGATACAATATCGACAGTCAACGTCTATCTTCAGGAGTTCTGGGAACCGGGGTGATGTGTGTATAAGACGTACCACGAAGGAATTATGCAGACTGGTCACAAACTGATATTCATACAGGTATCAATGGAAAATGCAAAACAGTGAACTTTGGTGGCCAATGAATGAATGTGTGACGCTGCAGCGCAATTTTACCCTGCAGCTGGCAAGGACAGTAAACAGGGGACATTAGATACCAGGTCATAAAATCTGCGAATTTAATTCCGTGTGTTCAGTTACATAGTAACTGTGCCTCGCAGACAGGCGCGTGAACAATATACGTAGTTGTCAGCATTTGAGAGAGGTCGTGCAGTTGGGCTCAGAAAAGCTAGTTGGAGTAATCAGTGGATCTCTCGACATTTGAATAGGAGCGGCGCCACTATTCGGCGACTTTGGCAGGAATGAGTAAAGCGTCAAGAAGGCAGCAGTCGACCTAGACAGACGACAGAACGAGAGGACTGAACAATCGTCAGAAAGTCAGTCAGAGCTCTAGATTCATTATTATCATCGATCCGACGTGCACTTGGTGCTTCAGTGATCACTAGGACCATTAATAGTCAGTTCACAGGAATGGGTCAGAGGTCACGGCACGGCTTGCGCTGACAACCACTGTACAACAAGCCTCCTGGCAGTGTTGTCGGGCGCATTCGGCCTGGAACCCTACTGACTGGAGTAGAAGTGTGTTCAGCGATGAGTCCCGCTTCGAACTGAGCCCCGATGACCAGCGAATACGTGTATGTAGACGGCCCAGACAGCGGTGGGATTCCAACCTGCCTGTCGACCGCCATACGGAGGGTTTGGGATGCCATGTCTTTTCATAGCAGACCCGCTAAGTTGTAAATCGCGGCTGTCTTACAGCACAGCGAAACGTTGACGACATTCTACGCCCCGTTTTCTTGCCCTTCATAGCACGTCCTGGGCGTACATTTCTGCAAGATAAAGCCCGCCTGCACACGGCGAGAGTTTCTATGTCTTCGTGCTTCCCAAACCCTACCTTGGCCAACAAGGTCGTCGGATGTTTCTGAAACTGAGAACGTTTGGAGCATTATTGACAGGCCTTTGCAACCAGCTCAGGATCTTGACTCTATAACGCGGCAACTGGACAGAATTTGGCACGATATCCCTCAGGAGGACATCCAAAAACTCTATCAATCAATGGCAAACCGAGTAATTGCTTGCACAAGGGTCAGAGGCGGACCAAGGCGTTATTGACTTGCTCAATTTGTGAAACGCGTTGTTGACTTGGTCAATTTGTGAAGTCCTTCTCTTGAATAAATCATCCAATTTTTCTGAAGCTGTAATCATCTATTTGTCTGTACATGTGCATCACATCTACCGATCTTATTCCCATTCCGATAATTTTTCGTGGTGCATCTTTTTTTTCCTTAAAGTGTAAATTAAAAATGACGCTCTTTTCTCCCGAATTCCTTGCTCAATACGTTCACTCGCTAGCCTCAATAACACCGTTAGAAATTCCGAGCGTCTCCCGGAATCTAGTTACAGAAACAGTTTTCTACCGGACAGAATTGGTTCTTCCTGGCCATAATTTAACTACAGAGAGTTCTCTTTGGCACTTCAGCCTGCGCTGCAAAAACTGCTTCTATTAGCTTTTCCGCCGCTGCAGGTGCAACCGTCAACCTCTTCCTCTGTGCGTTTTCCCATTACTCTGTAATGTCTCACGACTCTCCATGCTCACCGCCCACGCTTGTCCAATACCCACTGCCGACGCTCTCTGCATGCTCCTGTATCCTGGCAGACTTTTTTTTTTTTTTTTTTTTTTTTCTTTTTCCTTCTCTGTTGTTTCATACACGACTAAAACCCGAGCTTCCATTGCTCAATCGGGCCATTAAACTGCCATCGCCGTGCTACGTCCTCCCAGGTGAATTTCCGTCTATAGTTATGTTTTGGAAACCATACTTTTCAAAATCACAGCAACACAGTCATACCAGCCCACGTAAGTAGAGCCCAACCTTCCGTGTGGCTTCTATACCTGGTATCGTTAATAACCGGGATAAAACAGTAGAATGGATGGAAGGAAACAAGAGGAGAACTATGTTCTCTTTTTGCGAACGAGGAATGTCAACTAAATATGTGTGTACGGTGTGCAAGATGATCAGGAGGTTTTCAATTAACAATACACTGCTATACATTAAAATTTGCAACAGTAGAAAGTACAGCAAATACCGAAAATTTACCTGTTGTGGCATACAGTATAGAAGGAAAAAATTGACTAAATAGGTAGGTAATTTGGAGATGTACGGGGCGCGAAATTTAATACACCGAACTGCCATATTTGGCAGCAATAAAGGCTCTACATCGCAGGCCAGCGGGTGAAACTCAGCCTATGGAAGGCGACACGGTTTTAAATCAGTTGTAACCCTATCAGGCTCGCAAAAAATATGGTACCCTCCAAAATAACGAATGAGGAAGTCTATGACTACTAAATGAGACACGAATCACAAGTGCTTTGTTTTATTCCGATAAAATTATCCAGAATCTAATAATAAACAGTGGAAACATTGATATATTACAACTTTTGCATATTTGGAATAGGGATCGGGGGAGAAAGATGGTTCGAATCCTACCTCGGGCATGGATGTGTGTGATGTCCTTAGGTTAGTTAGGTTTAAGTAGTTCTAAGTTCTAGGGGACTGATGACCTTAGAAGTTAAGTCGCACAGTGCTCAGAGCCATTTGAACCATTTGAGAAAGATGACAACAATCGTGCAAGTGAATTAATTTCAATTGTGAGTTGCCATGCGGTCGGCGCGATGTTCATTGAAAACAGCGTCGCAAAAGGGTATCTGTCACACACGTGGTTAGAGCTGAAAGCAGACTGTTCACTGATTCTAAATATAAGTCTTCAAAGTAAGACTTGGAGTGATCGAAATGTTATTACATCATCGTCTCGTGGGTTCGCCTCGACCTCACCAGAGTGCTGTAGGTGGAGGCTGAATGGGCTGCAGAATCAGTCATTGGAGACACCAACGACCTTCGCCAAAGGTCCCCATGTCCCTCGATATATCAGCTACGGTGGCAGCATTCGGCAGCGACCAAAACGAAGACGAAGGCTCAGATGAAGTTGACGATAAAGGAGTAAGATGAAATGATTTCTGATCGAATGTTTAGTCTAAGGATACCTCGCATTACAATGTTTTGTATTTCCGGTTCTCCCGAGCGATAACTGATAAATTAGTTCTTAGAACACTGTAATTGCCGGCCGCGGTGGCCGAGCGGTTCTAGACACTTCAATCCGGAACCGCGCAAGTTCGAATCCTACCTCGGGCATGGATGTGTGTGATGTCCTTAGGTTAGTTAGGTTTAAGTAGTTCTAAGTTCTAGAGGACTGATGACCTCAGATGTTAAGTCCCGTAGTGCTCAGAGCCATCTGAACCAACAAACTACTTCTCTTCGCCGCCCTCTCCTCTATCTGGTTGACCAATACCGTTTGCCTCATCTTACACAGAAAAAAGTCGCTTCACTTTCTCCCTCTCTCTTTTTGTGAGTAATGAAGCGATCTCCGTTGGCACAGTCGAACTTCTCTGACAAGCCTGTACTTTATTTAAGTGAGCCCATTCCTGTGATTTTTATGTCTCACAAACATTTCCTTTTTTACGATGTCTTACGCCTCCAAAGGGCCAAATCTGCGGCTTCCCATTCCACTTTCGAGATGTTTATCACTGGAGTCCAGTGTAATACAGAGAAAAACTCTTGCTTTCTGCTTTTGTTCACAATAGTTCATTCTTTTTAAACATTTCTCTCTCTCTGGGTTGTGAAACGTTGGCGAAGGGAGCCAATGCCACAGGAGATCCTATGCGTGTGTCCACGATGCTTCAGGGGCCCCAGAGAAGCGTCAAAAAGATCTGGCTGGCTCTTGACCCTGTCCTCCACCCCGGGATGCCTTCTGCGAAATGGCTCTAAGGTTGGTGGGCGATTCTTACTGTCCCTGGTGGTCCATGAGCTTTTTGCACCTTCAGAAATGTTTCCAACGTTGTCTCACTTCTACATGGCATGATAAACTGAATAATGTGTAAATGGAGAATAAGGTTACATTAGTCAGTTACCGACCATCACTAGCTCTGCTGTTTGTCATATTCCTCAGCGTCAAATATTCCGATCAAATTGGCCTTTCATGATGAATTTGCATACTTCCGGAAAATCAGTCACGGAACACATGGTTAAATGACATGCCATTCCATACTGCTTCGACTCTGCATCAGACCTAATCAACTGTAGTGGCTGGTGGATGGTGGCATTATACTCCCTCGGCAATCTGTGACCATATGTTTTCACTGCGTGAAATGTGCTGGCCAGGACAACAGCCAAAACTCTCTGTGTCAAGGCAGGTAGAACAGCATAATAAACACGCGGTTTTGCTTTATCATGTTAAAAGATATGGTCAAGGAGACCTCGAACTTAGAGCACAGCCAGCAGCCTTTACACATCATAAAGGCGACGGCTGCTGTCAAAATTACGGGCTATGCGAACCAGAGATGATCTTGTTGCGTAGGCAATGGCATCCCACGCCATGACGCAGGTTGCTGGGCACATGTGACGATGACAGATACAATTCGACAACGTTCGTTCATCTCGCATCTTGCGCGGATTTTTCCACCCCGATCCTGTGCGCAGAACAGGGAATCGTCTGAAAGAAGGCTACTTAGTGCCACTCCTGCGTCGAGTGTTGTAGCAGTCGCCGCATCACTGCGCCCCTCTCTGCTGCCGCGTCACAGGAAGCCGCAACAATGGCCGCTGTGCTGGCAGTCCACACGTCGTCGCACTGACCGTGTCTGTACTATCCAGTACGACCCTGTGAACAATACGTCAGTCCTCTCGGGCGCTGACCGCGTGGGGCCCTCCTCACTCTGCAATTCGAGATTCGCGTGACAGTCGTCTCATCTCGACCAGCGCGAGCAGCAATATCGCTGAACGATAAACAAACGGTTCAAATGGCTCTGAGCACTATGTGACTTAACTTCTGAGGTCATCAGTCGCCTAGAACTTAGAACTAATTAAACCTAACTAACCTAAGGACATCACACACATCCATGCCCGAGGCAGGATTCGAACCTGCGACCGGAGCGGTCTCTCGGCTCCAGACTGTAGCGCCTAGAACCGCACGGCCACTCTGGCCGGCGAACGATAAACAGTATTCACGAAAAGCCACGAACCTGATGCTGTAGAATTCCGACACGTGCTGGTACACGTTTTCGCCTTCTTACACGGGGCATTACACAATCTTCTGAGGAGCAACCAATATTCATATGCGATTTCTGAATGAGGAACACTCTGTGTTAACTCTGTTTCGCTACAGAATGTACATGGTGTTGCTCCCACGTATTTGTGCGGTTCCACTGAAATCTGCATCTACGTCTATGTCTACATCTACATGACTACTGTGCACTTAAGCGGACGTCAGAGAGTTCATCGAACCTCCTTCAGACTATTTCTCTACTGTTCCACTCTCTAAAAGCGTTTGGGAAAAATGAACGCTTAAATCGTTCCGTGCGACCTTTAATTTCTCTTACTTCATTACGATGATCATTTCTCCCTATGTATGTTGGCGCCAGTAAAATATTTTCGCATTCAGAGGAGAAGTTGGTAACTGAAACTTCGTGCCAAGATCTCATCGCAATGACATTTTAATGATTCCACCCTAATTCGGATGTCATACCCATGATACGTCCTCCTGTATTTCGAGGTAACACGAAACGAGTTGCCCTTTTTAGAACTTTTTCGATGTCCTCCGTCAGTCCTATATGGTAAGGACCCCTACTTAACCAGCAATAACGTAAGAGAGGGCGGACAAGCGTACTGTGGGCAGAGTCTTTAGAGACTGGATTTGTTGCAACTTCTAAGTGTTCTAGCAACAAAACGTACTCTTGCGTTCATTTTCCACCACAACATTATCTATGTGATCGTTCGAATTTAATAGGTTTGTTTACAAATAAATATTCCGCTACCAGTCATAATTATTCTTTATTTTACTTTTCGCACGACGCGTTTCGAGAAATAATTCCCATTTTCAAGTGCTTTTTTTTGTGTGTATTATGCTATTTCTTTTGATGTTGTCAGTATGTGTGAATCTGCTTCATTTCGTTGACTTTTACTGCAATACATAAGAAACTCGAGATTTTTTAGTTGGGTACCAATTCTTTTGGTGAAGTTAGTGGCGAAATTTAGAAGAATTTGTAGACTACTTACAGTTTTCTAATGGTCCATTTGTGCAGAGACGCGTCGTGCGAAAAGTAAAATAGAGGAAAATGGTGACTGGTAGCAGAAGATTTATTTATTTATAAACAAACCTATTGTTTCTGCAGTCGCAGGCTTTCAAAAACCATTTATGACGGATCAAATCAGTTCGAATTTAAGTTGTTTGCAGTTGTAATTCTTAGATATTTAGTTGCATTTACAGTCTTTAGATTTGTGCAATTTATCGTGTAAGCGAAATTTAACTGATTCCTTATACTAGTGTGGGTGACCACGCGTTTTTCGTTATTTAGAGTCAGTTGCCACCTTTTGCGCGATACAGATATCTTGTATAAATCATTTTACAATTAGTTTTGATCTTTTGGTGGGTTTAATAGACGATAAATGACAGTATTATCTGCAAAAAATCTAAGAGAACTGCTCAGATTTTCTCCTGAATCATTTATATATAGACTGAGAACTGCAGAAGGCCTATGTAAATGTCGTGTGACTAGCTCGTCCCGTCGGGGAGACCGTTCGCCGGGTGCAAGCCTTCCGATTTGACGCCACTTCGGCGACCTGCGTGTCGATGGGGTGAAATGATGATGATTAGGACAACACAACACCCTGTCCCTGAGCGGAGAAAATCTCTGACGCAGCCGGGAATCGAACCCAGGCCCTTAGGATTGACATTTCGTCGCGCTGACCACGCAGCGACCGGTGGCGGACAGAAGGCCTATAAAACGCTAGACCACGTCTGTTTTACTCGGTGACTCTCCGTCAATTACTACAAACTGTGACCTTTGTGACAGGAAATCAAGAATCAAGTCGGATGACTGGGACGATACTGCATAGACACGCAATTTGATTAGAAGTCGCTTGTAAGGAAATCTGGAAATGTAAAAATACGAACTCACATCGACTCAATTTGAGATCCGTTGTCGATAGCATTCATTAGTTCTTGAGAATAAAAGGCTAGTTGTGTCTCACAAGAAGCTGATTTTCTGAATCCGTGTTGGTTGTTTAAATTAGAACACATTATACACTCCTGGAAATGGAAAAAAGAACACATTGACACCGGTGTGTCAGACCCACCATACTTGCTCCGCACACTGCGAGAGGGCTGTACAAGCAATGATCACACGCACGGCACAGCGGACACACCAGGAACCGCGGTGTTGGCCGTCGAATGGCGCTAGCTGCGCAACATTTGTGCACCAGCGCCGTCAGTGTCAGCCAGTTTGCCGTGGCATACGGAGCTCCATCGCAGTCTTTAACACTGGTAGCATGCCGCGACAGCGTGGACGTGAACCGTATGTGCAGTTGACGGACTTTGAGCGAGGGCGTATAGTGGGCATGCGGGAGGCCGGGTGGACGTACCGCCGAATTGCTCAACACGTGGGGCGTGAGGTCTCCACAGTACATCGATGTTGTCGCCAGTGGTCGGCGGAAGGTGCACGTGCCCGTCGACCTGGGACCGGACCGCAGCGATGCACGGATGCACGCCAAGACCGTAGGATCCTACGCAGTGCCGTAGGGGACCGCACCGCCACTTCCCAGCAAATTAGGGGCACTGTTGCTCCTGGGGTATCGGCGAGGACCATTCGCAACCGTCTCCATGAAGCTGGGCTACGGTCCCGCACACCGTTAGGCCGTCTTCTGCTCACGCCCCAACATCGTGCAGCCCGCCTCCAGTGGTGTCGCGACAGGCGTGAATGGAGGGACGAATGGAGACGTGTCGTCTTCAGCGATGAGAGTCGCTTCTGCCTTGGTGCCAATGATGGTCGTATGCGTGTTTGGTCCCGTGCAGGTGAGCGCCACAATCAGGACTGCATACGACCGAGGCACACAGGGCCAACACCCGGCATCATGGTGTGGGGAGCGATCTCCTACACTGGCCGTACACCACTGGTGATCGTCGAGGAGACACTGAATAGTGCACGGTACATCCAAACCGTCATCGAACCCATCGCTCTACCATTCCTAGACCGGCAATGGAACTTGCTGTTCCAACAGGACAATGCACGTCCGCATGTATCCCGTGCCACCCAATGTGCTCTAGAAGGTGTAAGTCAACTACCCTGGCCAGCAATATCTCTGGATCTGTCCCCCATTGAGCATGTTTGGGACTGGATGAAGCGTCGTCTCACGCGGTCTGCACGTCCAGCACGAACGCTGGTCCGACTGAGGCGCCAGGTGGAAATGGCATGACAAGCCGTTCCACAGGACTACATCCAGCATCTCTACGATCGTCTCCATGGGAGAATAGCAGCCTGCATTGCTGCGAAAGGTGGATATACACTGTACTAGTGCCGACATTGTGCATGCTCTGTTGCCTGTGTCTATGTGCCTGTGGTTCTGTCAGTGTGATCATGTGATGTATCTGACCCCAGGAATGTGTCAATAAAGTTTCCCCTTCCTGGGACAATGAATTCACGGTGTTCTTATTTCAATTTCCAGGAGTGTATGTTCCAAAATCCTACTGCAAATCAGTGTCGGTGGTAGGCGTCCATAATTCAGCGGATTGCTCCTATTTCCCGTCTTGAGCGTTTGTGTGATCTGTATACGCCCTCTTCTACCTGCGCCAGTGGGCGTATTTTCCACGTAATGCCACTAGACGGCTGTCAGATTCCTCGGGAATGGTCGGTGGATGGCGAAGAGCGCCGCCTTCTGAGAGGCACGGCGTGGCCGCCGCCGTCACGGACTCTGCCGGCGCTGATTGGCGGACGCTTCCGCTCGTCCGCGCTCGCTGCTTGCCGCCCCCACTAGTAATAACCACCGGCGGCACACCTCTCGCTCGCCGTGTGGTCGACGCCTTTCCGCTTCACGGTCACGGCACGCCATTCCCTCAGTCCACTCGAACGTATAAGTTTGGGGTACACGACACGTCTCTGCCTTCCAAGTACAGGGCGGTCCGTACATATCTAAACTGCATCAGTGGGCTAATTTCTATTCGAAAGGTGACTGTACGATTTACCTTAGAAAATAGATTAAGGAAAGGCAAACCTACGTTTCTAGCACTTGTAGACTTAGAGAAAGCTTTTGATAATGTAGACTGGAATAATCTCTTTCAAATTCTGCGGGTGGCAGGTGTAAAATACAGGGAGCACAATTTGTACAGAAACCAGATGGCAGTTATAAGAGTCGAAGGCCATGGATGGGAAGCAGTGGTTGGGAAGGGAGTGAGACAAGGTTGTAGCCTATACCCGATGTTATTCAATCTGTATATTGAGCAAGCAGTTTGTTGTTGTTGTGGTCTTCAGTCCTGAGACTGGTTTGATGCAGCTCTCCATGCTACTCTATCCTGTGCAAGCTTTTTCATCTCCCAGTACCTACTGCAACCTACATCCTTCTGAATCTGCTTAGTGTATTCATCTCTTGGTCTCCCTCTACGATTTTTACCCTCCACGCTGCCCTCCAATACTAAATTGGTGATCCCTTGATGCCTCAGAACATGTCCTACCAACCGATCCCTTCTTCTGGTCAAGTTGTGCCACAAACTTCTCTTCTCCCCAATCCTATTCAATACTTCCTCATTAGTTATGTGATCTACCCATCTAATCTTCAGCATTCTTCTGTAGCACCACATTTCAAAAGCTTCTGTTCTCTTCTTGTCCAAACTATTTATCGTCCATGTTTCACTTCCATACATGGCTACATTCCATACGAATACTTTCAGAAATGACTTCCTGACACTTAAATCAATACTGGATGTTAACAAATTTCTCTTCTTCAGAAACGCTTTCCTTGCCATTGCCAGCCTACATTTTATATCCTCTCTACTTCGCCCATCATCAGTTATTTTGCTCCCCAAATAGCAAAACTCCTTTACTACTTTAAGTGCCTCATTTCCTAATCTAATTCCCTCAGCATCACCCGACTTAATTCGACTGCATTCCATTATCCTCGTTTTGCTTTTGTTGATTTTCATCTTATATCCTCCTTTCAAGACACTGTCCATTCCATTCAACTGCTCTTCCAAGTCCTTTGCTGTCTCTGACAGAATTACAATGTCATCGGCGAACCTCAAAGTTTTTATTTCTTCTCCATGAATTTTAATACCTACCCCGATTTTTCTTTTGTTTCCTTTACTGCTTGCTCAATATACAGATTGAACAACATCGGGGAGAGGCTACAACCCTGTCTTACTCCCTTCGCAACCACTGCTTCCCTTTCATGTCCCTCGACTCTTATAACTGCCATCTGGTTTCTGTACAAATTGTAAATAGCCTTTCGCTCCCTGTATTTTACCCCTGCCACCTTTAGAATTTGAAAGAGAGTATTCCAGTCAACATTGTCAAAAGCTTTCTCTAAGTCTACAAATGCTAGAAACGTAGGTTTGCCTTTCCTTAATCTTTCTTCTAAGATAAGTCGTAAGGTCAGTATTGCCTCACGTGTTCCAGTGTTTCTACGGAATCCAAACTGATCTTCCCCGAGGTTGGCTTCTACTAGTTTTTCCATTCGTCTGTAAAGAATTCGTGTTAGTATTTTGCAGCTGTGACTTATTAAGCTGATAGTTCGGTAATTTTCACATCTGTCAACACCTGCTTTCTTCGGGATTGGAATTATTATATTCTTCTTGAAGTCTGAGGGTATTTCGCCTGTTTCATACATCTTGCTCACCAGATGGTAGAGTTTTGTCAGGACTGGCTCTCCCACGGCCGTCAGTAGTTCCAATGGAATATTGTCTACTCCGGGGGCCTTGTTTCGACTCAGGTCTTTCAGTGCTCTGTCAAACTCTTCACGCAGTATCGTATCTCCCATTTCATCTTCATCTACATCCTCTTCCATTTCCATAATATTGTCCTCAAGTACATCGCCCTTGTATAGACCCTCTATATACTCCTTCCACCTTTCTGCTTTCCCTTCTTTGCTTAGAACTGGGTTTCCATCTGAGCTCTTGATATTCATACAAGTCGTTCTCTTATCTCCAAAGGTCTCTTTAATTTTCCTGTAGGCGGTATCTATCTTACCCCTAGTGAGATAGGCCTCTACATCCTTACATTTGTCCTCTAGCCATCCCTGCTTAGCCATTTTGCACTTCCTGTCGATCTCATTTTTGAGACGTTTGTATTCCTTTTTGCCTGTTTCACTTACTGTATTTTTATATTTTCTCCTTTCATCAATTAAATTCAATATTTCTTCTGTTACCCAAGGATTTCTACTAGCCCTCGTCTTTTTACCTACTTGATCCTCTGCTGCCTTCACTACTTCATCCCTCAAAGCTACCCATTCTTCTTCTACTGTATTTATTTGCCCCATTCCTGTCAATTGCTCTCTTATGCTCTCCCTGAATCTCTGTACAACCTCTGGTTCTTTCAGTTTATCCAGGTCCCATCTCCTTAAATTCCCACCTTTTTGCAGTTTCTTCAGTTTTAATCTACAGGTCATAACCAATAGATTGTGGTCAGAGTCCACATCTGCCCCTGGAAATGTCTTACAATTTAAAACCTGGTTCCTAAATCTCTGTCTTACCATTATATAATCTATCTGATACCTTTTAGTATCTCCAGGGTTCTTCCATGTATACAACCTTCTTTCATGATTCTTAAACCAAGTGTTAGTTATGATTAAGTTATGCTCTGTGCAAAATTCTACCAGGCGGCTTCCTCTTTCATTTCTGTCCCCCAATCCATATTCACCTACTATGTTTCCTTCTCTCCCTTTTCCTACACTCGAATTCCAGTCACCCATGACTATTAAATTTTCGTCTCCCTTCACAATCTGAATAATTTCTTTTATTTCATCATACATTCCTTCAATTTCTTCGTCATCTGCAGAGCTAGTTGGCATATAAACTTGTACTACTGTAGTAGGTGTGGGCTTCGTATCTATCTTGGCCACAATAATGCGTTCACTATGCTGTTTGTAGTAGCTTACCCGCATTCCTATTTTCCTATTCATTATTAAACCTACTCCTGCATTACCCCTATTTGATTTTGTGTTTATAACCCTGTAGTCACCTGACCAGAAGTCTTGTTCCTCCTGCCACCGAACTTCACTAATTCCCACTATATCTAACTTCAGTCTATCCATTTCCCTTTTTAAATTTTCTAACCTACCTGCCCGATTAAGGGATCTGACATTCCACGCTCCGATCCGTAGAACGCCAGTTTTCTTTCTCTTGATAACGACATCCTCTTGAGTAGTCCCCGCCCGGAGATCCGAATGGGGGACTATTTTACCTCCGGAATATTTTACCCAAGAGGACGCCATCATCATATAATCATACAGTAAAGCTGCATGCCCTCGGGAAAAATTACGGCTGTAGTTTCCCCTTGCTTTCAGCCGTTCGCAGTACCAGCACAGCAAGGCCGTTTTGGTTATTGTTACAAGGCCAGATCAGTCAATCATCCAGACTGTTGCCCTTGCAACTACTGAAAAGCAAGCAGTAAAGGAAACAAAAGAAAAATTCGGAGTTTGAATTGAAATGCATGGAGAATAAATAAAAACTTTGAGGTTCGCCGATGACACTGTAATTCTGTCAGAGACAGCAAAGGACCTGGAAGAGCAGCGGAACGGAATGGACAGTGTCTTGAAAGGAGGATATAAGATGAACGTCAACAAAAGCAAAACGAGGATAATGGAATGTAGTCGAATTAAATCGGGTGATGCTGAGGGAATTAGATTAGGCAATGAGACGCTTAAAGTAGTAAATGAGTTTTGCTAGTCGGGGAACATAATAACTGATGATGGTCGAAGCAGAGATGATACAAAATGTAGACTGGTAATGGCAAGGGAAGCGTTTCTGAAGAAGAGGAATTTGTTAACGTCGAGTATAGATTTACGTATCAGGAAGTCGTTTCTGAAAGTATTTGCATGGAGTGTAGCCATGTATGTAAGTGAAACGTGGACGATAAATAGTTTAAACAAGGAGAGAATAGAAGCTTTCAGAATGTGGTACTACAGAATAATGCTGAAGATTAGATGGGTAGATCACATAACTAATGAGGAGGTACTGAATAGGATTAGCATGGACAGCTGCATCAAACCAGTTTCGGGACTGAAGACCACCACAACAACAACACTCAGGGTTAACTCGTCAAACCGAGAAAAAGTTTTTACAGTGCAAAAGCGTGTAATAATACTCATTTGTGGTTATATTCAAGAACATGATGTAGACACATGTTCAAGGAATTGAGCATTTTCTCATCATATTTATTGCTTAATTAAATTTGATACAAATAATATATCTCTATTTCCAACCAACAGTTCAATACGTAGTATCAATGCTAGGAATAAGAACAATGTACGTAAAGACCTAAAATCACTTACCTTGGTCCAAAAAGAGTCCAATACTGAGGAACACATTTTCAATAAATTGACGACAACCATAAAAAAAACTTGGTTTCATATAAAGTACAGTTTAAACAGAGCTGAAAGACTTTTGCCGGCCGGAGTGGCCGTGTGGTTCTAGGCGCTACAGTCTGGAATCGGGCGACCACTACGGTCGCAGGTTCGAATCCTGGCTCGGGCATGGATTTGTGTGATGTCCTTAGGTTAGTTAGGTTTAATTAGTTCTAAGTTCTAGGCGACTGGTGACCTCAGAAATTAAGTCGCATAGTGCTCAGAGCCATTTGAACCATTTGAAATACTTTTTGCTAGGAAACTCCTTCTACTCTATAGGTGAATAGGGATTGTTTGACCAGCTTAAGTAAAAATGTCTGTTTCAATTTTGAGAGCATTTCACGACAACAGTCAAGGTTAGGTATTTTGTGTGTTATAAATTCATTAAAACTGCATAACTATATTTCATTCTGACAGTGTATTAAGTCTGTAAATATTAGCAGTTCCAGTTTACTTTACTGTATTCATATATCTTGACAATCTCCTGACAAATGGTCAGGGAACTGAGTATTACATTCAAATGTTCTGTTCTTTTTATGATATACTTCTGATATATTACGAACCCACGAGAATCATGTCATTTTTGGGTCTATGGAACGAAAACTGGATCTATTCTAACCTACAGAAATAAAATGCCAGGAATGATGCGGTTGTGTCTAGTAGTCAACTTGAGGCAAGAAAGTCAATCGAGTAAAAGGAGCTTAAGAACCTAAGCACCCGAGCAGGCCAAACTCGCAGGCAGGGTAACTCGCCTACAGTTCTGTAATGGGAATATCGGTAAATGCTTTCTTACTTAATAACGAAGCCATGTCTAACTTTGTCGTCACCTGTACTGGAGCAATTTTAAAAACTTTTTGCGTCGGAACAGTACTAGATATCGATGTCTGTGCGGTTGTCGATCTCTTCGGACGCCGGATAGCATCGCATCCAAAAGGTCCCGTCTGCACTCAGTGGTCAGCCGCGGAGCAGGGCGGGTTGGCAACGGGACCGGACTGGAGGAAGAACAAAAGGAGTGGGACAGGTGTGGCGTCACGTAGCGCGCGCCAGGTATTCCCGGGCCCCGTCGGTGTCAGGAAACAAAACACGGCGCCATTAGGCGGCTGCCTGCGGTTTCTGGGGCGCCGCGTCGTCGAGTCGGCCTTTTTGTCAGCAGATGCAGCGCGGCACTGCTGCATTCCGCCGCCTCCGTGAATCGGTGGCGACAGTTCAAAATGTTGTTGCAAGAGAAGCGGTCAAGCT
Organism: Schistocerca serialis cubense; assembly: GCF_023864345.2. Taxonomy (NCBI): domain Eukaryota; kingdom Metazoa; phylum Arthropoda; class Insecta; order Orthoptera; family Acrididae; genus Schistocerca; species Schistocerca serialis. The sequence goes on from NC_064646.1 coordinate 437,478,205, forward strand.
GGCCGCAGTTGCTACAATGCGCATCCCGAGCTTCTTCTACTAACAGTGCATAGTACACTCAGCACTCCCTATAAATGCGCCACGCCCAGATATACGTGCTCGTCAAGTGCTCGTACATTAGTCCACGAAAATAACAGCCATCGAGCACGGCTAAGTTATGTCTCGTAAAGTGACTAATCTACAGAGCAATTCAAAACGACTTTACCGACTGCAAACGGGCATCGACAAGAATTACAGAGTATGTAAAAGAAAGTTAAAAATTTCCTTGAGACCGAAAAGTTCCAGTCCACGGACTAGCACGGTTTTACAAAGCATCGGTCGTGCGAAACTCAGCTTGCCCTTTTGTCGTATGATGTCCTGCGAACTACGAATGAAGGGCAACAGGCAGATCCCATATTTGTAGCATTAGATACGGTGCCGCACTGCAGACTGGTAACGAAGGTACAAGCATATGGAAGAGTTTCCCAGATATGTGAGTGGCTCGAAGACTCTTTTAAATAACAGAACGCAATAAATTGTCCTCGACACCAGCCAGGATAGCCGAGAGCGCTAATGCGCTGCTTCCTGGACTCGGATAGGCGCGGCGGCCCTCAGATCGCCCGCCAAATTTACGACGAGGACCGGTATGCCGGCCAAACTGGATGTGGTTTTTAGGCGGTTTTCCACATCCCGGTAAGTGAATACCGGGCCGGTTCCCACGTTCCGCCTCTGTTACACGTCTCTCAGACATTTGAAAACCGTTCGCACTCTTCCATGGCTTACACTAGATGCAGACAGCTGGGGTACACTCATTCCGTCCTAGGGGGTTTGGGGTCGCGGCAGGAAGGGCATCTGGCCACCCTCTGCAACTAACACTGCCAAATCAATAGCAACATGGCCGACCCCGCATTGGTGCGGGACAAAAGCCCCAAGAAAGAAAGAAAAGTACGTTGTCCTCGACAAGGGTATAGTAAGGTGTGTGCCAGGAAAGTGTAAGAGGGCCGCTATTATTTTCTATACACATAAATGATCTTGCAGACAGGGTGAGCAGCAATCTGTGGTTGTTTACTAATGACGATGTGGTGTACAGGAAGGCGTTGTTGAGCGATTGTAGGAGGATACAAGACGGGTCAGACAAAATGTATAATTGGTGTGATGGCAGCTAGCTCTAAATATAAAAAAATGTAAGTTAATGCTGTTGAGTAGGAAACACGAACACATAATATTTGGACACAGCATTAGCAGCGTGCTGCTTGTCACGATCACTAAATATCTGAATGTAACGCTGCAAAGCGATATGAAACGCGGTGTGCATGTTAGGATTGTGGTACGGAAGGAGAATAGTCGACTTCGGTTTATTGAAGGATTTTGGTAAAGTGTTATCCATCTGTAAAGGATATCGCATACAGGACGCTAATACAACCTATTCTCGAGTACTGTTCGAGTGTTTGGGAACGAAGCAATTCACAGGCGCTGCATTCACGGACTGTGCAGCTGGTCCCGGCGGAGGTTCGAGTCCTCCCTTGGGCATTGGTGTGTGTGTTTGTCCTTAGGATAATTTAGGTTAAGTAGTGTGTAAGCTTAGGGACTGATGACCTTAGCAGTTAAGTCCCATAAAATTTCACACACATTTGAACATTTTTTGAATTCACAGGAGGGCTGCCAGATTTATTACCGATAGGTTCACACAACATGCAACTGTTCTGGAGATGCTTCGGGAACTCAAATGGGAATTCCTGGAGGGTAGGCGCCGTTCTTTTCAAGGAACACTTTTGAGAAAATTTAGAGAATCGCTGACTGCCGAACGATTCTACTGTAGCCAACATATAATTTGCGTAAGGGCCACGAAGATACGAGAAATTAGGGTTCATGCGGAGGCATATAAACAGTCGCTTTTCCCTCGCTCTATCTGCGAGTGGAACAAGAAAAAAAAGAATGTTGGTGGTACAGGGTACACTCTGCCACCACCGTACCCTACTTGCTGAGTAAGTATATACTTGATCGATGTAGCCCAATGCTTTAAACAGTTACAGTTGTTTGTAATTGCTATATTTTGTGAATTGCCTGTACATAAAATACGATGTCATTCTGGAATCCTCGTGGTCGGTTTAGAAGACAGGCATAGATAGTATCAAGCTGTATTTGTTCATTCGTTTGACGCTTTGTACAGATATTAGATTATCTGAACTACAAGATGTCCAGCCTCAATGCTCGAATTAATGATTTATAATCAGAAGAGCTGTTTTGGTTTCCAATGACCCTTCATGTTCATTTCGATCGATGGTGGGCCTCTTTGTCATTCTAATTTTAAATTAATGATAAGTAAAAACGCAAAATGCAGAAAAAGACAGAAACATAATAATTACAGTGTACATACGTGAGTCTAAAATGAAGTGTTATTCCAATGCATGTTACCTTCTAACCCTTATTTTTTATACTTAAGAACGGAAATTGATATCTCGAACAAGGAAGACCGATTCTCTCAGTCATCGAAGTACGAAGTGTACTCCATCGTTAAAATAATTCAAAGGAAGGTTCCATGAACGAATAAGACTGACGTTTCGTGACAAATTCCTTGTTATTTTAGCGTTTATTTGTTCTTAACACTGGGGTTTATATTTCTTATTGGCTATCAGTACTTTGTACATTTATCGCAAACCGTTAAAAATTAGTTTATTTTAATTTTCAAAGCATAGTTTTCGTATTTGAAAGAGGAATCGTAAAAACTATAAGTTCATCTTAATTTAATATAACAGACACAAGGATTTATTTCATCGTGACTTGTATGTTGAAATCACATAAGTCCCTAATTTTTCTATCAGCAAAGTTGGAAAATTAACTCGTGCTGGGAAAGCATAAGCTATCCTGTCCACGTTGCACATTTCTCGGAATGTCCTGTCAGTTTGAAAAAGGATCGTATCGCATGTTGGCAGTGAGGTGGGCAGGCCGTGTGAGCAGCGTAAGGAATCGGGAGCGACAGGTGTGTGGATGGCAGTGAGGCGACCTGAAGTGCACGGTGGCGCGGCGCCAAAGGACACATCGTGCGGTATGGGTCCTGATACCCAGGGAGAAGCACAAAATGTTTCACACACTCTGCGAGAGCATTCTACGATAAACCTTGCCTTTTTCTACAGCGTGAAAGCAATGGCTTCATTGTTCCCTCTGAAATATGTACACACTGTCTGGTCAAAAATATCCAGACACCCCTACGTAATGCGGAATTGACCATTAGATCTCACGAAATGCGGGTTCGCCAGTATAAAAGGAGGCAGGTAATCTAGTGTTATCAGCAGAGTACCAGCAACAGCAAAATGAATCGGTCAGGACAGCACGGTTGCTTCGAACGGCGACTAGTCGTTGGATGTCAGGTGAGTAGCAAATTCATCAGGGACATTTCAGCCCTTCTAAAGTTGCCCAAGTCAATTGTTGGTGAAGTGACTGTGACGTCAAAACACGAAGGAGAATCACACCTAAAGCACGACCAGGCAGAACTCACATTAAATGATGGGGACGAATCACTCGTGAGTTCCAAAGTGCCGTCAGCAGTCCAGACCCCATGCACAGATTGACAGGGACCCTCGAGCATTGTGGAGGCTGGTCGTAAGAAATCGCATTAAATAAGCGAGAGGAATCACTCGAGAGTTACGGAGTGCTGCCAATAGTGCAGCCAGCACAGTGAGTGTGCTTAGCGAGCTAAAAAGAATGGGGTACTGTGTCGTAAGCCACATATCTCTGTTGTTAGTCCCAAATGACGCTTGATGTGGAGTAGCATGCGACGCCGCTGGATAGTGGATGGCTGGGAACGAATGATTTGGAGTCATGTATCACGCTATACCGTCGTCTGCCATCAAATGTAACGTCAACAGTGGAAATACGGAGGAAGTGATGCTATGGAGTGGGGGTATTTTTCGTGGTTAATCTATGGTCCCTGCTAAATGTGGAAGGATGCAGCATTGTGCACTAGGTACAATAGAGGAAGAGTTCGGAGACGATGATTGTATCAGCACGACAAAGCCCCCTGGCACAAAGCAGCATCCATGAGACGATGGGCTTTGGACAGTAACACTGCTGAAATGGGCTGGCCCGCCCACAGTCCCGACTTTAACCCAATGGTACATACCCCCAGCATCCAACATCACTCTCTTCCCTCTTTTCGGCTCTTAGGGACGAATGGGGTGCCATTCCTTCACAGACATTCAGAACTCACTGAAAGTATCCCAGCAAATCTCAGTCAGTCACGAAGTCGAAAAGTGGACAACCCTACCTTAATTTCCGCTACTAAGTGTCTGGATACTTTTGATCAAATAGTGTAGAAGTTCAGTTAATATACCTATAACTGCACAGAAATGCGCGCTGCAGCACGACACTGTATGACGTATTGCCTTAATATAGCAGTATAATTTTTCGTTACTAAAACTATCCCATATTTTTCTGCATCGAGACAGAAGAGTACTGCCTGAATTGCCAATTTTCACTTTCCTGTTACTTTTGTATGACCTCATATCTATACGCAAAGGGTCCTATATTTAATTGCCTCCAAGGAATATTCATTAAGATTCGCCCTTGGTGACCGAGCAAGTCCGCAGCGAGATGGAAATCCGGCATTTGGTGCTCGCCTATAGACGCTGATAACAGCTTGTGTTGTGTGTGCATTCACGGTGCCACTTAGTGTATGCTGAGTGTTGTGTTGTCTTGTGCTGCGGCCGGCTGCACCACATGGAGGAGCAGGATGCGACGTAATTACAGGAAAGGCTTCATTAGAGAGGAGAGGCGTGCTTCCCTGGAAGGCCAGTGGGCGGAGTCCACGGCTGGTGTGGGGGCGTCAGGAGGCGAGGAGACGCTACCTGGCAGCTGGCAGAGGTGGGCCAGACCACCGGGGCGCCACTGAGCTCCACTTGCCAGGAGGAAGGTGCCAGTCTGTGCGCTAGCTTTACCCATCGATTATTACCTGCACTCGTCTAAGCATGCGTACTCAAATACAGAGATATGTAACCAGGCAGAATACGGCGCTGCGGTCGGCAACGCCAGTATAAAACAAGTGTCTGGCGCAATTGTTACGTCGGTTACTGCTGCTACAATGGTAGGTTATCAACATTTAAGTGAGTTTCAACGTGGTGTTATAGTCGGTCCTAGAGTGATGGCACACAGCATCTACGAGGTAGCGATGAAATGGGGATTTTCCCGTACGACCATTTCACGAGTGTCCCGTGAATATCAGGAATCCGGTAAAACATCAAATCTCCGACAGCGCTGCGGCCGGAAAAAGGTCCTGCAAAAATGGGACCAACGACGACTGAAGAGAATCGTTCAACGTGATAGAAGTGCAACTCTTCCGCAGATTGCTGCTGATTTCAATGCAGGGCCATCAACGAGTGTCAGCGTGCGCAGCATTCAACAAAACATAATCGATATGGGATTTCGGAGCCGAAGCCCCACTCGTGTGTTCTTGATGACTGCGCGACACAAAGTTTGTCGCCTCACCTGGGCCCGTAAACACCGACATTGTACTGTTGATGACTGAAAACATGTTGCCTGGTCGGACGAGTCTCTTATCAAATTGTATTGAGCGGATGGACGTGTACGGGTATGGAGACAACTTCATGAATCAATGGACCCTGCATGTCAGCAGGGGACTCTTCAAGATGACAGAGGCTCTTTAATGGCTTGGGACCCCTGGTCTAGATACGACTGCCACATGTGAGACGTACGTAAGCATGCTGTCTGATCACCTCCAACCATTCATGTCCATTGTACATTTCGACGGACTTGGGCAATTTCAGTAGGACAATGCGACACCCCATATGTCCAGAGGTACCACAAAGTGGCTCCAGGAACACTCTTCTGAGTTATAGATTCTGTTTTTGGGAAGAAATTTCTCAACAAATTTATCCTCCTCGCACAGTTAGGTTTTATATATGGATTCTGACATTTCATGGCGTGTCTGTGATCAAGGGAATGTCTTCTGCGAATGGCAGGCTGTCCTCATATATGTTAAATATATATCAAAATATACGGCCATTACTGTCACATATTTTGATACTCGCCAACTCACTAATCAGATCTATAGGGTACTTCTCTTTGACCTAGAATCACGAAATTTGGCAAGACGCAAGATATCACCGTACAAGTAAAGAAAAAAAACGAAATTTGTTAATTTATAGTTATATCACATAAAAATATTTCTTGTCATTTGTTGTCCGTTTGTCTCTCTCCTCATCTGTTAAGAACTCTTTTTCTTAGGAGTGGGTAGAGGTATCAAGTTGAAACCTATGCAAAATACTAATAAGGTCTGTGGTCCATTGGCGGTGTAAAAAAATTAATCTTCTGAACCCAACCATTCAGATGTCAGACACTCAGAACGACACCAAACATTGTATGTCGATAGAGTATCAACCGAAACTGTGATTTAGGTCGCACTACGTGCTGTCATCCAGCAGAACGGGCGTAAACGTGAATTAAAGTTAACATCAGATTTACGGAGCGCGGGAAAAGAATAACTGTGAGTAATGAATACTTACAGCTTCATTGGTGAAGTTGATAGTGTTAGATCCTCATCCACGGGTCTTCGGTTCAAATCCCAATATCGACAAAAATTTTTACTGTATTGTGCCTGAAAGTGTTATGTGATAATATGTTCATGACATGTAAAATGTCTGTTTGGAGTTTACAGCAATGTTCTCTTGGCAGTCTGCTTTCGCTTCGTTTCTTTAAAAATAGTAAACCAATAGAATACATTCATGGACTAGACAATCCCAACAGAAAAGTAAACTATTGCATCGCACGTGCGGAAGTAATAATAGTAGTAGTAGTAGTAGTAGTAGTAGTAGTAAACAAAATAATACGATCAGTAATAAGTAGATAACGTTCAACTAACGAAGTGAAAGCAGACTGCCAAAAGAACATTCCTACAAACTCCGAAAAGTCCTTTTACATGTCAGGAAAATTTTCTCCCCATAACGTTTTCACACGTAAACCGTTAAAAATACTGTCACCATTAGTGTTTGAGCGCGGCACCTTCTATACGACGCGTGCACGCTCTGCCAATTCACTCAGGCTAGATCTACGAAATAATCACTCATAGATAGCTGATCATGTGCTCCGTAGTTCTGGTGTTACTTTTAATTACCGTTTACACATGTTATACTGGACGACAGTACATGGCGCGAACTAAATCGATGTTTTGGTTGATACTCTATCGACATGCAACGTTTGGTACTGATCTGAGTGTCTGACATCCGGAGGTTTGGGTGTAAGTCAATGCAGTCAAAATATACGGCCATTTCTGTCACATACGAGGACTGTTCGGAAAGTAAGATCCGACGGGGTGCGAAATGGAAACCACAATGAAAATCCCATGAAGCTTTGCCCAGATGTGTTGGGCAGTGTCTCTAGTATGCCCGTGGATCGCGTCACGTCGCTCTTTTCAGTTTTGAGCACACAGAGAGCACGTGAAGATGCTTCGAAAGATGGTGTCTCCCTCAAAGTATGCGGGCCTGGTGTAAGATTCACCTGATCACATGCCGCCCACATAACACAGCTGTCTTACGTTTCCTCCTGCACGACAGTTCTCGGCCGCACTCCCGAAGGGGCAATGAAGAAGCTCCTGTAGCGTTTTCGATGGGAAGTATCTGATCACCCACATTAAACCACGTAATTGGTCTCCCTGAGTATAATCTCTGCTCACATCAGTCACTAGCTATGAAGACAACATTTTAGCACAGACAACGAGCTGCAGACCAGCGTAGAGAACTGGCAGGAAGCACAGGCGGCTTGCTTCTATGATGAGGGTATTGGAAAGTTCGTACAACTCTGCGACAAATGTCTAAATCGGAGCGGCAACTATGTAGAGAACTAGCTGGAATGTGGAGCTAAATGTTACAAATAAAACATTTTTTATTTTCACAGTGGTTTCCATTTTGCGACCGATCAGACCTTATTTTCAGAATAGGCCGATACTCGCAGACTCACTCATCAAAAACTATAGACGAACTGTCTCTATACATAATTACGTTTTTTACAGAACTCTCACTGCGCGAGTACTACTCGCACTTGTCTAACCTTTTTTTCCAAATCTCACACAACCCGTGATAAGCGATCCATAAAGCATCAAATATTTTACAACACTGTATGTAAGCCGACTGGTTCTACACTACAAATACACTCGCTGAAGCAGTTGCAGATACGAGGGCGAGTCAAATGAAAACCTTAAATTTCTAATAACAAATCGAAATTTCGCGCCGTTATCCCGTAAGTTGGTAAGCTTGCTACAAACAGCGTGCAGAATGGACTGTAGGTGGCAGCGCAGTACAAATGCACGCATACCGTCGCAGTATCAGTATAAAGATGGCCATCTTTATACTGATACTGCGACCTGCACCAGGGAAGAACATCGTTCTGTTATTCGGTTTTTGCGTAGTGAAGGTGTGAAACCTTTTGAAATTCATCGACGAATGAAGGTTCAGTACGGTGATGCATGTTTGTTACAGCAGCAAGTCTACGAATGGAGTCGGAAGTTCGCAAATGGTGTGACTTCAGTGGAGGATGCTCCTCGTCCAGGTCAGGCAAGACGAGTTGTGACTCCACAGAACATTGCAGCAGTTGAAGCCATAGTGCAGGAAAACAGCCGAGTGACACTGAATGACATTTCAGCATGTTTACAGATTAGTCATGGGTCAGCACACAACATTGTGCATGATGTGCTCCAGTTTCAAAAAGTGTATGAAAGATGGCTGCCACGGGAGCTGACTCCTAAAATGAGAGAACGATGTGTTGATGCTTGTGAAGAATTTCTTCGGAGCTTTAAATGAGAAGGTGATGGCTTCCTTGCAAGAATCGTTAATGCGGACGAAACCTGGGTTCAATTCCACCAACCGCAAAAGGAAGAGAGCGAGCAAGGAATGGCGCCATTCCTCATCACCACAAGCAAAGAAGTTTCGAACAGAACCATCAGCAGGGAAGGTTATGCTGACTCTCTTATGGGACGAAAAAGGCGTCATTTTGGAGCATTACATGCCTAGAGGGACCACTGTCACCAGTGCATCATACACAGATCTCCTAAAAAATCATCTGCGGCCTGCAATCGAATCAAAGCGACGTGTATTGCTGTCAGCAGATGTCCTTTTGCAACATGACAATACAAGGCCCCACACTGCCCGTACAACAGTTGCAACAACCACAGACCCGCATTTTGAGTGTCTTCCTCATCCACCATACTCACCAGACCTTTCCCCAAGTGATTTCCATATGTTTGCACCACTCAAAGACGCAATGGGAGGAAAGAAGTTCCGTTCTTATGAAGAGGTACGCCACGCGGTGTATCAGTGGTTGTGCGGACTAGCAAAAGAATTTTTTTCTAAAGGAATTTATGCATTTTGTAAGCGCTGGAGGACTTGCATTGAGCGTGGAGGAGATTGTGTTGAAAAGTAATACGGATTTGTACCACTTCTGCACAATAAATAATATTTAAAAATTATTTTAGGTTTTCATCTGACTCACCCTCGTATGAGCAGAAGGTAGATAAGGCTCGAATAACCGCCCCTGGAGTTGCCCCCTGCGGCTAGAGTTTGCAGGAAAGCTTCGCTATAAAATGGCGCGAGTCGACTGTCGATACGGTTCTAGGAGGGCGGCGCTCCAAACCGGATTCGGACGGGTTGATTTCCTATTCCCCGGAGTGGCCGGGAATAATGAATGTTTAAACGCGTCCGGGCGCTGGCGACACGGCGGCCGGCGTTTTGTTCTCCCCATCACGTCGCGAGCGCGGATAGAGGCGGGGTGCCGGACGCCGCTGGTTCTTTGTCCTGTCCCTGTCTGCTCTTCACTGTAAATCCTCTCCGCCTCCGTAAATCCTACCCGTGTATCACAACTATTTCTAGGTCCTGTCACATCATCTTCAACAGTGCCCACCGGTAACACGAAACCTGGCTGAAATCCGAAATGACTGCATTCTCTCCTAGAAAAAAATGTGAGTCTCAGCTATGCTTCTCGAGGATTTCTCGACTACCTGACAGCTTTCCTATGTCCAGCTAACAACTATGACAACCAGTCCTGCCCCGCTGTCAGTTTTTACCGTCCTCTCAAACGGGTGCGTGGCGTTTCGACACAAGTTTCCCACGTAAATAATTGAAAACTATGTTGGCTAGAATGAAAATTGAAAAAAAAAAAAGCACTACCGGACGCGTCACAAACGTCTTCGGTGACAGAAATTACAGGAAAGACGTTGTAGTCCACAGAATGGTCTGGTGTTGGAATTCACAGAGCGTACGTTTACAGACCAGTGAGGAACTGATTCTTGTAACGCATTTGTTGGAAGTCTGAAGCGGTTGTGATGTGCACATTTTTTATTTGAAGTAATCAGCTTGTTGTGTGGCGTAGAAGACAAGAGCAAATCGATTTTCGGGTTGTTACTGCGCGAATATAAATGTGTTAGGAGCCCTTTTCTGAAGGCATTTGTCTGGAGAGTAGCCTTGGACTAAAGTGAAAGGTGGAGGTTAAGCGGTTCAGACAAGGAGAGTATATAGGCTTTTTAAATGTAGTGCTACATAAAAGTGCTTAAGATCAGGTGGGTAGATCGCGTAACTTGAGGAGTTGCTGAACAGAACTGGTGAGAAAAGAACGATGGATCGGTTGCATTCTGAGACATCAAGAAATAGTCAATTTAGTACTGGAGGGAAGCATGAGGAGGGGGGGGGGGGGGTTGGGGGTAAAGATCATAGATGGAGACCAAGAGATGAATACGGTAACATACAGTAACCGGGTCCAGAAAAAAGTGGTTTGCAGTAATTACTCGGAGATGATGAGGATTGCACAAGATAGAGTAGCGTGGAGCATCAAACCAGTCTGCGAACAGAAGAGCACAACACTAACAAAAACAACAACAACTACTGCACATTTTATCCATCTCTGTAGTTGATGCCGCTAACGAACGGTTGTGTATTGCCGCTGCATTGGGAGGTAGACGGTTCTAACGTAGGAGGTGGTACAAAATTTTGCCACCAACGTCCTGTTTTAAATTTCAAACCTCTCCGCAGCGTTTCATGGAGGCCATGCGCCACTGTCGGTGGTGATCTGTCCATCTTACGGGAATGTTAAGTCCGGAGGCCCGATGCTGCTATTCGAGACGGGTAGGCTGTGTGTACCGGCATCGGCTTTGACAATCTTCTTTCTGTCGCCATTGCAACAGCTCGAATACCACTACACACACACACACACACACACACACACACACACACACACACACACACACACACACATCTGCACCAGACAGTCGTACTTCAAGACAGCTACTATGCAAGCCCCCCACATGGTGTCAGAATGTTTTGCACCAGTCCGTGAGACACACCGTTTTAAATAATTACATTTTGTAAGAGATGGACAACTGGCTTTGCACTGACATCGAAGGCTACTTATTTTTTAGTTAATAAGTTTATAAATGGTCGGAGACGTACAGAAGATGGTAACTGACATCGCCACAAAGAGAACATTTGGGGAGGTTACCCTTAGGGAAAGGGCATACAGATGGTCGTGATTGACATCGTAAACACTGAATTCTGCAGGAAAACTTGGAAATGACAAAGCTGCGTATGTGCAGTCTGGGCGTGACTAGGCACAACATCCACGTGTCGTTTGAAATATTCGTCACCGTGGATGACTGTTGGAACAATAATCGCACTCCTGAGTCTAAGTAGCAGCCTAAACAATGAAACGAGGGCGGTGAGGGTGAACAGAGGTTGGCGAAGAGCGTTTTGTAGGATGGAGAGGTAACGGCGACACACAAGTTTCTTGAGATTTACATAGTTGCTACGTTATGTATCGCTCGGACAAATGCAGAACCATAACTGGGAAATCAAAAAGAGATCGCTTAACAAACAGTTTGATTAAGACACAAGAAGGACTGGCGCGTGCTTTCTCCAGGACTACACCTAGCACGTGCAGCAGCGCCCAAAATGACACAGTTTACCGGTTGGGGTTTTGATATGGATCGTTATCCAGCTTTTCTTGAACTAGCCTGGAGTGATTTATCCCAGTTCCAGGCTCTGAGCACTATGGGACTTAACATGGTCATCAGTCCCCTAGAACTTAGAACTACTTAAACCTAACTAACCTAAGGACGTCACGCACATCCATGCCCCAGGCAGGATTCGAACCTGCGACCGCAGCGATCGCGCGGTTCCTGACTGTAGACCCTAGAACCGCTCAGCCCCCCCCGGCCGGCTTCATTCTCTGTCAGAGGGTTGAGGAGTACGAGAAGAAGAAAGTATTCTGTGCGCATGCGCAGCGAGAGTATATAGCTCCTACCGGAAACACCAAACGTTTCATCGTCAGTGTGATATGTGGGCAATGTTGACAGTTAAAACTAGCATCGGCACTAACTGACGTGCTTACAAGCTTTAGCGACTTCTCGTAGCGCTCGCATAGTCACCCGAAGATTGGTTTGAAAGCCGCAGAGCGTTACTAAGCATGGTCCTAAGTGGGAGTAGTATACTCTTGTCTTCGCACTGAGCCAGTTGTAAAGGGATCAACATTTTAACACAGACATGGAATCAGGCACAACTTGCTGTTTTTCGTATTAAGGAATCATTGTGTACGACGAAAGAAGACAGAAAACTATATTATACAGAATTGTTTTCCAAGTTTGAAAACAATGTTTCGATATATCCGATATACAGTCGGTGAAAACTACTTCACTGGGAAATAAAGTAAAGTAAGCTTTCTATCTTCATCGTCTTACTGGAGATAAAACTTACATGGGCCAGGAGTATGCACGTTGGCTTTTTTCATGTGTCCGAATACCCATAATTCCATCTCTTTTTTTGTGCTATTACTATTCGTTTCTGAAGCGAAACACCTATACTTGCATTTGATATAGAAGTGACTTTATCGGAGAGAGAAATGATGTCGGTTTCTTCGAGTTGAGTCCACGCAACTGTGGTAAACTACGAAAACACAAATTGGCGTCGGGAAAAATATAGATCAGAAGAATGTCACTTAGGTGCCTCGTTATCCATTGCTTGTGGAATTATCGGTATCAAGAGAGAAACAAGCGAAGAAGTTGGGTGGATGTGAGAATACCGGGTGCAAGATTTAGCAACTAAAAGCGGTCAGAATGCTGTCATCTTATATCCAGCTCATCAACAAACCCACTTCATGTTTAAACATTAACGGCTCTGTCCTTGGTATCAACTTCGAGTAATTTTTATCGTGCAGCTTTTATATGTAACACGAAGTATCATTTCGTTGTCCTGCCCTTGCCGTGTACCTGGGCTCAGTTAAATACTTTCTAATGTCGCATTCATGACTCTTCGGTTTCAGAAGAGGAGCAACTCTACAAAAGAAAAAAAGCGTGACTCACTAATTAGTTTTTTTTATAAGGCTCCGTTCTGGACCAGTTTTCGAGTGTTATGTCGAAGCTTTACGCATGCGCGGCACCTAATTCATTCTGAGTCGTTTCTAGTTAAACAGCTGAA